>NC_046332.1:12040743-12340743 GCF_000738735.6 Corvus cornix cornix | reverse complement strand
CAAATCGTGTTCAGTGCACTACTGTGAAAGCAGGTTTTACATCTTAGTAATTATACATTCTTTGAGGATCAGGTACTGAGTCATTCCAACCTCGTCTTTAAGTAAGCCTTAGGGATTTCCTATGCTGTGTATAAAGCCAGGACACATGAGAGCAGATTCAAACCCTCACATCTACTTTGAGTTTTCAGGTACTATCTAATGGGAGAAGAAGGAAGGAGGAAGTCCAAGAGGCATTGTAGCATGACTGCAGCTGTGTGATCATGTAAGTTTGTCCTGTTAGTGGACATTTGGAAAGGTGGAGCATGGATACTGACAGATAAAGGGATATAAGAGAGGCCCAACCCCTGACCCTGCACAGAACACCCCAACAATCTCACCACATGCTTGAGAGAATTGTCCAAATGCTTCCTAAACTGCCAGTCTTGGTGCTTGTGACCACTGCCCTGTGAGCCTGTTCAGGGCCCAAATTCCCTTTAGGTGAAGAACCTTTTCCTGATATCCAGGCTATTCCTCCCCTGGCTCAGCTTCAGGCCATTCCCTTGGGTTCTGTCAGTGATCATAAGAATGAAAAGAGCAGCACCTGCCCCTCCTCTTCCCCTCATGAGGAAGTTGTAACTGCAGTGAGGTCTCCCCTCAGTCTCCTCCAGGCTGAACAGACCAAGTGCCACTCCTCACACACTTCCCCTCAAGGCTTTTCACCATCCTTGTGTCCCTCCTTTGAATGCATTCTAATATCTTTATATATTTGTTTATGTTACGATGCCCAAAACTGCCCCCAGCACTCAAGGTGAGGCCGGCCCAGTGCAGAGCAGAGCAGGACACTCCCCACCCTTGCCCAGCTGGTGATGCTGTGCCTGATCCACGCCAGGACACAGCTGACCCTCCTGGGTCCCAGGGCACTGCTGACTCGTACTCATGTTTGCTAGCAAAGGCCCTATTTCAGAAGTAAGCAGATGATTAGTGGGTATTAAAGCCTTCCCTGTAACACAGGAGAGTGACATGACAAAATGTAGGCAGCAAAAACCCTCCAAGTGGTTCAGGAACATGCACACAAAGGGCTGCATCCCTCTTGCCTCCATGCAGCTGGAGAAAGTTGTCCTCTTTTATTAACAAGCAGAAACTACCAACGAAGAACAAGTTGCTACCTCATATCCTCTATATATGCCTGCTGAAAACTTTTCCATATATTTCCTGGCCACTATTTACATCTAAATTAAATCTAATTAGTATTTGCAAAGTGTTCTTCATTAATTTTAAAAACAAAAATTGGCTTTTTAAAAAGTCATCAATATATTCAAGGACCTCAACATTTTTTTTAAAAAGTAAACAACCCTTTAAATTAAATAATATAAATAAACTTTTAAGGATTTTTAAGGTTTAAATGCAAATAGCATTTCATGAGCAAGTCTGATAGTAGTTCCACTTATTCATTTTTTCCTGACTAGTTTGTTGGAGAATTTATCTTTTTATGCTATGTGCAGCAGTGCAATTTTTCTATGAATTCTGCAAGAAAATGTGAGGTCTTCCTTATTTTCATGCCTGGAATAGCATCTAAGTGGAACATATTCCTGAATGTTTTCTCTCTTCTGTGCATTAACATACCCAGTCCTCATGGACTGAGCACAACTCTCAGTGATTTCACCCACCAGAATGTGACAGAAAGAATCAGGATGAGTGACAGCTGACCAAAATGCAGAACAGCTGCTGTTGATGTCAGTTTTTGCTATCTAATATGTTTTAATGCTTTATAACTAGAAAATAAAATTTCTCATTATGTATGTTTAATGAAATCTACAAAAAAAACCCCATAAAAATGAGCAAATAGGATCACAATTGAAGAGACTTTTCCCATAGACAACATTGGGGTCTGATCCTGAACCTATGAATATACAGATTTTTTGTAACTAGTTCTGCAGTAGGTGTTATTTATTTTTGTTGAATTGTTATTGGGTGGGGGTGGTGTGTGGAGAGTGGGCCAAGGTACTCGTCAGAGAGCAATAGCAGATTTCAAATAAGAAACCATAGCTCTTTGGGAGGACATAGGAAATTGTGTGTTTGTGAAATGCAGAGCAACTTCAGGGGGAGGAGTGAAGACCCCAGAACATGAAGCAGGTCAAGAAGAAGATGAGCTTTTTGTGTTTTATGACTGTCACCATCATTGAATGCCTACTTAATTTTAAGCACTTCTTCTAAATAAAAAAAAAGGTAATAAAAATCATCATGTTACTAGTATTAGCCAGTGAAGAAAAATGAGCCTTTGACTTCTACTGTGATGTTTTTGCCTAAAAGCACTTGTCACTATGCAAAAAACCATATTTTGATGTGTAATGGGGAAAGCAGCAGGATATATTTCATCTTTGTCTTTTCCGTAAGCAATTTCTAAACTGGATGCTGAAGTAAGATGCCATGACAGCTCCTCTTCAATACAAATAGAAACTTCTGCACTGTAAGTAGCAAGCTAGCAATAACAATACTGAACAAAACTCAGGCCAGGAAAAATATTTAATACATTTACAATTAATTATTATAAAAAATATTAGATTAAAAACCCAGGAAGGTTGTTACTTCTTTCTTCTGGCACTTTATAAGATAGTTACCTTCTATGCACTGTTACTTTACCAGTTTTCATACAAAGTTTAGAGGTTTACATTTTAGAGTACATCAAAACTCTTTAAAAGAGAGAAAAATTACTTTAACATTTACATAGGATGATGTAAAACAACAAAAGCAGCAATCTTTATCTAGTCTTTTTTTTTTTTTTCAAAAATCTGTCTATTGACAATACTGAAGGAAAATACAGAGGTAATACTAAGAAAGAAAAGCAAAACTGCATTAACAGGAAACAGTGCCTGGCAAGATGTATATGTCTACTACGAGCTATGCCTGTTTTCCTCCTCTTTTCCTCATCTGAGACTGACCTCTGAATCTTTAAACAGTTGGACAATTCATCATAGAGATATCTGTAGCAGCATATGTCATCACACTTTTCTTATTTTTTATTTTTATTTTCTTATTTTTTATTCTTATTTTCTTATTTTTCCACTTACCTCTTCCCAAACACTGTCCCTGAGGGTGATATGTAACTGTTTCATACGTGCCAGGAGGATATTTTCATATCCCCTCCATGAGAAGAAGAGGAGGGGCAGACACTGCAATGCAGCCACTTCTCTCTGCTGACCAGTGACAGGACCCAAGGGAATGGCCTGAAGCTCTGCCAGGGGAGGATTAGGTTGGATATCAGGAAAAGGTTTTTCATCCAGAGGGAGGCAGGTCACTGGAACAGGCTCCCAGGGAAGCGGGCACAGCACCAACCTGACAGAGTTCAAGGAGTGTTTGGACAGTGCTCTCAGGCACATGGTAGGATTGTTGGGATATCCTGTGCAGGGCCAGGAGTTGGACTGAATGAGTCCCTTCCAGCTCAGGATATTTTATGATTCTGTGTTTACAATATATGATTTTATTGTCACAGAATCACAGAATTAGCTAGGTTGGAAAAGACCTTTGAGATAATCTCTCCACCAGATCAGTGACAGCGTGCTTCCCATCACCCTAAGAGATTAGTCCCTGCAGAAAGCTAAAAATTTAAAACTTAGCAAAAAATACATCTTATGATTCCTTTATTGCTTGCTATATAGTGTCCCTTGTGAAGTTTAGTGTTGTTAAAATGTGCTAAAAGAAAGAAACAGGAAATTTTCATTTAATGTCTATGGCACTACAGATATAGTCTCGTCAAATTTTGAGATACAAGTGTGTTCATGGCTTTGTGACAGCCCTTTTCTACGTATTTCAGAAAGACAAAAATGTCTGGGGATATGGGGAAACATGGCACCCTTGTGCAGTTCATTTTGATATTTTTGTGGGTTGCTTTTTGAGGCAGATAGAGCTGGTCCAAGGAATTAACAGAGTAAAGGGGACGTCTGCCTGTCATTAGAGCAGCAGAGTAATGGAACTGATTGAATGCTACATTGTCACCAGGAGATAGCTGTAAGAAGTGCTGAGAGCTGCAGCAATGAATCCGACACAAACATTCATTTCAGGAACATAGCTGTAGGTCACACAAGAAAATAAGGATGAGCAATTTGCATAGCCTTGTCTCTAATTAAAACTTCACTGAGCTACTAGGTTAAGAATAAGAAATCACAGACTTAAGACACACACTACCTTTGTCCTTTGTGTCTCAAATTAGGTAATGACCACTGAGAAGAACCTGACCTTTGCAAATCATCTAATGTAGAGAGACACAGGTGCCATTTTTCATTATTCCTGTGCATTAAATGACAGACACAAATCAGCCATAATCACTGCTGAAGGCACAGGGATCTTTAAGTTTAGCCTTGGATTAAGCAATATTCCCCCTTGCTCAATGTGAGCTGGAACAGACCCAAATCAGACTCATTGACATTAATCAAGAGTTTTTTGGGCTAATGCACACACAGCACTGTCCTGCTTGTGCCTTTCTCAAATGCATCTTTGTTACTATTTTGCTTCCCTGGGAAAGTGAGAGTCCTAAAACCTATACAAATGCAGTACAATGATCAACAGAGCTTTTCTTGAGCTTGGAGTTCTTATCAGATCCATTTGTGAAGTTAAGGGGATCCACAGGTCATCTGCCTGGCTCTGAAGGGGTGGCAGCTGATATCACTGAGTGTTGCTGCCAGGTCTCCTGTGCCTAAATGGAGGAAACTTCTTCCAAAGGACCTCTGCCATGTGACGATTGCTCAAGCCAGAGCCAGCAGTGTGCAGAAAACTGAGTGTGAACTTGGAAGCAATCCTGCAGTGTCACTCCTCCATCCTGGTTCAAACAACCTGTGGTGGGACAACTGGCATTAAAGAGAATTTGGACCTTTGGTGATTAATGGAACTCACTCTATGCCTGGATTGCCAAGGCCAAATATCTGCCCTGAGATTTATCAGGTTTTCCCGTGTCCATTTCTTGTCGAGGTTATGAAGGGCTGTAAGTCAGTGAAGGACTTGGATGGAGTCCTGTCATACAGCGAGTGGACACACAGCCACACTTCCAGCCAGAACAAACTTCAGGACTGGTGATAAAAAGGGGGACAGGATGCAAACTAGAACATAAAGAAAAGAATTAGGTATCATGTTATTCCACATGCACAGCCTCTCCTTTCTCATGAATATGTTGTACTTGGAAAAGGACACTTTTGCTCTTTACTTAGGGTAAGTCTCCACAGTGGATACAACTTTTTGCTTCTTGAGCTTTGAGGTTTTTTTAAAAAAATCATGAATTGAAAAATACGAACATTTTTTAAATATTTATGGTGTATAAATATAGCTCCCAGGTGGGAAAAGAGAAAACTTTGGGAAGTTATAAGTGGTACCTGCAGCTTAAACAGGATAGCCTCCCTGGCTTTCTTTTATAGCTTATAAAGAGATGGCCCCTCTGGGGAGAACATAAAATCCTGTTCCTATGGTGAAACGCTGCTTGAGGTGCCTATCTCCCCTCAGAGATCCTAGGGAGGGCTGGCTTCTTCAAAGCATATCCCTTTCTGTGATGACCTGAAAGCATTCATTTACAGGTGAAATTCAGTGATGTGTGGAAGCCATGCTGGCAAATTCCCCTGCACCATTGGATTACGCAGCTGGGTCAGGGCAGGAGCAACAGACAGAAAACCTGAAACACCTACACATCTCAAACTGTGCAGCTGTCATGGCCTTCTGAGGTGGGATGCACCAGGGCTGACTTACATTGATCTCTCTCTCTATCCTGTTCCTTCTCACGATAGAATATTTTGGAGTGGGAGGGTAGCTGGTTTGGTTACTAATATGAAATGATTTCTTTAACTTGTCAGTATGATCATTTGAAAGCCCACATAAAAATATTTCATGCCAAAGAAAATGATCTGTATCATCTTTCTTTTTTTGCTACTATAATTTCTTTTATTTCAGATGTCAGTAGAATCTGAAGTAGAATATTTCAGCATGCAAGCTCTGAAACTTGTTTTCATGTTCTCTTCACCCTTCTACAGCTACCTGAAAGGGGGCTGTAGCCAGGTGGGGGTCAGGCTCTGCTCGCAGGCAACCAGAAACAGGACAAGAGGAAATGGCCTCAGGCTGCACCAGGGGATGTTTAGGTTGGAGACCAGGAGGGATTTCTTCACAGAAAGTGTTGTTAGGATTTTTATAGGCTGCCCAGGGAGTGGTGGAGTTCCCATCCTTGGAGGTGTTCAAGAAACAACTGGATGTGGCACTGACTGCCATGGTATACTTGACATGGTGATGTAATGTTGGACCTGATGAACTTTTCCAGCCTTAATGATTCTGTGATTCTGTGATTCATGCAAATTAGTCAATGAATTTGACAAAAATGTAGAAGTTGCTTGGGCCACTCTGAAACTACCTTAATGATGAGGAAAAAAATGATGAAGAAGAATTCCATGTCTAGATACCATTTTTCAGTCGAGACATTTGTCATACCATTAATGTTTGTAAAGCAGCACATCCCTCCATGACAGAAGAAAGCAATATTGCTGCATTTACCTGTCTAATACAGAGATAAACAAGAAATGCCACTTTGTTTTTGGAAGATACTACTAAAAGCAATGAAAAATGACAAGCTATAAATTGCTTTATTAGCCTCTTGTGCTGAGCCAGGATGAGATCTCACTGCTTGCCAGAAAACAAGACACCAGGCCCACCTGGTCCCTATGTCCCCAGTTTCCTGGGAAAGAGAAATGCTGAGAGGCTTCTGGTTCCCCCTTGGAGGGGTGCAGGCTGCCTGCCTGCCCCAGACACTGCCAGCCTGCCTGCAGGAGCCATAGCTTTTCTGGCAGAGGCTCAGAGGTTGTTTTCAATAGAAAGTGCTTTCATTTCTATTTTATTTCACTGTTGTGGGAATGGGAAAAATGCTTGGGTCTAAAAGACCAGCTCATGCTGTATTTACTGCTTTTATAATGACAAAAAGTACTGAGAAACCACAAAACTATTATTTGTTCTGATCTAATATCCTGCAAACTACAATAAATGGATTTTTTTTCCTACCCAGTGAGGATGATATTTTTAGCTTTAAACATTTATTTTTTATGTCAGAAAGACTTGTGATCAGACCTTAAGATATTATGATTGCTTTCTGGCTTTTTTACCCTTTCTTTTCTTTTTCTGACATGATTTGGGAATAAGGTGGTTCAAAACCAAGAGTAGAAGCTAACTATACTTAGAAAATCATCACAGCCTGAAGATGCATTACTTTCTGAAGTGTTAGAACTAGAAAAGTCCATTTTACTTCCTCAAGTAAGCTTGGAATTTGAGTTTCCAGGTAACATAAAATATTTACCTTTCACTCCAATGCTTGTGAGATATTAGCTGTTAAAATACATGTGGAAGAACCTTGTAAAGTAGGGGTTTTTGTAGGACAGTACAAATGACTTCAGGATCAGTATGCTTTTCCAAACAATGCTCCCCAACTACTGATCAGGCAGAGGGAAAATGTGGTCCTGTGTAATTAACCACTCCAGAGCCCCACAGACATATACACACATACACAGAGACACACAGACACACTCACTGTCTTTTGGCATGGACCCTGCCTCTTTCCACCATTCTTCGGCTGACTGAAGCACCACAGGAAAGTGTTGACTGACTGTCTACACAATCCAGCTAAATGTTGTGTCTTCCTCATTCCTACCCATAATTTACCTTTCAGAGAAGGTAACCATGCTAATTGTACACGCACTTTTTCCCCTGAGACACACGGGAGCTGCTATCTCATGATGCTTTTTGCTATGCCTACAGCAAGGGTAGCAGAGGAGAGTCAAGCAGATGCTTTCTCAGTCCCTGAAAACCTCTATGTAATATAAGGATGATTTTTCAACATAATAGTGAGCTGTCTTCAGAAAAATAATTTTTTTAACATATTAATTTTAGGTGCCTTTTAGGTTTGGGGGAGGGGATTTTGTTTTTCTTTTGTTGGGTATTTTTTTGTTGGGTTTTTTTTGTTGATTTTAATAAAGAAGACTTTGTGTATTTCTAACAATGAAATAATTTTGAAAACAAAGTCTTTCATTTTGAACTGTACAATTCATAGGCTCTGTGGTGATCTACTTGTGTCCTCCCAGTACCTGAAGGAAGCCTGCAAGAAAGATGGAGAGAGACTGTTTCCAAGGGCCTGGAATGACCAGACAAGGGGGAATGGCTTCAAACTGAGAGAGTAGATTTAAATGAGATACCAGGAAATCATTCTTTACAGTGAGGGTAGTGAGGCACTGGCACAGGTTGTCTAGAGAAGCTGTGGCTGCCCCATCCCTGGAAGTGTTCAGGGCCAGGTTGGATGGAGCTCTGAGAAACCTGGTCTGGTGGAAGCTGTCACTGCCTACGGCAGGGGGACTGGAACAAGATAATCTTTAAGATTCCTTCCAACTCAGGCCATAAAAAACCTGAAAAACTAACCAGAAAAAAATCCGGAAAAAACCTTGTATAGATACATGATTGTGTGTTTTCAGGTCTATGCAGATAAGAAGGTTTTGTGATTTCACTTTGTGAAAACTAGTTTGAGATGTTTAATCTGCTTCATATTTATTCCCTAGGTTATATCGGTGGCAGCAGCTGAGGTAGATAAGTTCACAATCTAAAACAGTTGTCTGCATGTCCATAAAAATTGAAAAAAAAAGATTAAAAAAACTAAACAAAACAGTGTAGATACTTCTGAGATCTGATACCTTTTCCATAAATTTAATTCCTAAAACACAACAAAAGAAATTACCCAGAAATTCACAATCTTCAAAATTCACCTAGCAGCATTGTTTCTTGTTTCATCTATGGTTGGTTTACCTCCTATATGGCTGATATAAGTAAAATGAAAAAGAGTTTTTAATCTAATATTCAAAGAAAGTAGCATGGAATTCTCTAGTCTGTACCTGCAGAACTTAAGTGATGGTGTTTGATTGCAATTGTAATTAGTACAGAAAATGCAGTCTCTGATTTTGAAGTAGCCATGCACTTCTTTTTGACCTTACCTGAAATAACAGCAAGGCTGACCTTGGAATGTTTCAGAAGGAAAACAGAAGTAAAAGAAAAAATAATTTAATTAATTTTGTGTTTAGCTATAAACTGTCAGAAATACACTGATGGTTTAGCTTTTGTCAAGGATCACTGGCTTTGGACACCATTGACTAAATGAGGCTGATTTGGTGGGAAATTTATTTAAAGTCTCTTTAAATATCAAGCAATTCATTGCAGGATGCAGTCTTTGTGTGGAACTTTAGTTTTTTTAATAATGTTGCAAAATGCCTTCAAAAGGTAACTATGATGAACATCTGCCTAAAATGCAGGAGAGAATATCAGAACACTGTATCTCTAAGCCTCCTTTGTGGAGAGAAACCTAATGATGTTAAAGAAGGAAAAAGTCAACTGTGCTATTTCATGTCATGGTTGAATCAAACTACAGCTCAAAACAAACTAGGAATCTACTTCTGTGGAAAAGGGGAAAAGCTCACTTCCTTTCTCCTCTTTCTCTGTGTCTCGAGCCATGGGATGCCTTCCCTTCTCATGTTTCATGTTTGGTGTCTATTAGTTTAACTAATTCACTTTACCGACATGGCAACGTATGCTTTCTTCCTTGTCTTCACAACTCAGCTTTCTTGCCATTTAGCAATTGAAAGGAGCTTGTTATCTGATCATTTGAGTGCAAAAGTCAGCAGGAAAGAAATGCCAGAAAACACAGAGAGAAGTAAAGTGGAGGCATCTCCCTTTTGACGGCAACAAGCCACTGCACCAGCTGAATCCAGCTGTATCAGCATGATGCTGGTGGTGAGATGTGCACGAGACTTAAAAATCATAATTGCCTTAAACAGTGTTAAGATCGACAAAGGACTTGGGAACCTGTATGAAGAAGCTGTGATCAGTGAAGCCCAGCCCCTGAAAATGCCTCCTGAGAGGAATTTGGACTGTGAGTTAAGCCATCTGACAGGAACTTGGGGTAAGATAAAGGTGACACTATTGTCCAATTATCCCAGGTCTAGGGAGACATAAACAAGGCTGATGGAGAAGAATGTATCCACAAGGAAAGCCAAACCCGGGAGCTGTGCTGAAAATCAGCTCTGGTTGGGACTCAGGGGAGGCCACAGCCCCCAGACTCATTTGCTGAGGCCAGGATTGCACACACTCTCTCCCTCAACTGAGGGGGAGAGAGTTTTTGAGGGTGTGATGGCAAAACCTCCGGTACAGAGTGGGTGAACACATCACCAGAGGCTACAAGCCAAATAAAGAAGCAGGTCCTGCAGAGTCCTCCTTAACATGAACTGTCTTTCCTGGCAGAAGGTCACATTCACCCTGAACATTCATGTGAGAGGCAGCTGTCATGTCTTAGAATGTGTCACAAACCACAAAAGACTCCCAAAAAACTGCCCCCTACTCATTTCTGAGGCCCTTTACCACCAAAGGACTGCAAGTGATCCACAAGTTTTGCAACAGATCCAGAGTCTGTTGCAGAAGACAGTGCAAAACTTGCCCCCTCCCATGGGAGGTACCTGGGCATTCCCACAGATACCTGAATGCATTAACCCGCTGAACTCTGTGTTACACAGGACCTCCAAGAAGACCAGAAGAAGGGACAGACCAGATGCTCTCAGGATACAGAGAGTCTCTCTGTCACTCTCTTTCTCTCCTGCTCCCTTCTGCTTTTCCTACTTCTTTCTGTCTCTCTCTCTTCCTCACACTTCCTGTTAAATAAAATCCATATTATTGACTTCAGGATATGGTCTGGCTTGCACCTTAATTCAGGTAGAGGCATGTCTCTATGGATCACAACAAGATGGCATCCTGGGACTGTGCTCCCAGCTGGAGGACATCACTACGGGAAAATACCAGGTGGAGGTCTGTAGCAGGTTCAGTTTGTAAACGGGGGAGAAACACCAATTAAGTGTAGTGGTTTTGGTTCGAAATTCATTATTTACTTATTTTTCTTCTGTGAGATAAGAATTAGGAAAAAGCAAAGCAGGCACAAAACTTAATATAAAGAAATTTATTAACAGAACTAAAAGAAAGAAAAAACAGTAAGAGTCAGACCAAACCTTCAGAACACTTCTCTTCCCCCCACCTTTCTCCCTTCTCTCACTGACAACGTAAAAAGACAACCCTTGAGATTTTTTCAGTCAGTTTACCACATCTATAATAATCTTTTTTCAGTTCACTTAGGGAGAGGAGTCCCTCTTGCTGATGCCATGGAGACATCTCCACAAGAAACAGTTCTCTCATGGCTTCAATGTCACAGCAAGACAGCTGCCCAGGTTGGTTCTCTGCTCGCATGTGAAAATCCTTTCCCTCGACTTACAGCTCTCCCCACAACTGCTTTTGAGGGTCCAATCTTTAGCTAATGGGGTACTATTTTAAGGATGAGCTGTTCAGAAGCAAAGGTTCTCTTCATCTATCTCTGGGATCAACTTCATCTCTAGAAACTGAGGTCTTCCTCCCTGGGAGCAAGGGTCTTCATCACTTTCCTCTCTCTCTGTTCAAACTCCTCACCAGATCACAGCTACTTCAACATTTGCTTCTTTCAGCACAGATACTTTTGCTCACAATTACAGTTTGAACTCTCCACCCCCCCCATGCTTTCATGAAATTACAAAGGGTACTCTGAGGTATCATAGTCCATCACCACCATAGCTTTACAACAGAATTTCACCTTCTATGTTTGAAGCATCTCCTCTTTCTCCTCTCTCGGGGTTTCAGCTCTTCCTTCTTCACTGACTTTGGTGTCTTTATGGTTTTTTTTCACATGCCTTCACCTTTCCCTTTCCTTTGACTTGGGAGAGGATTGATATCTGTAGGTTTCATCTGTTCTGGAGAATCTTACAGCACTAAGAGAATTAATCTCACCCGAGCCTCGCAGCTGGAATTCGCCTCTCGCTGTTGCTTACATGATCTTTGCTGGGCAGGGCAGCGGCCTCAGATGAATTTTGGCTGCACTGGGTGAGGGCCGGCCTGGCCGAGCCGCCTGCATGGAGCGGGGCATGTGGAGAGGCCAGCCCGCACGGAGCAGGGCCGTGGATGAAAACAGGGCTGCAGGAGCTCCAGGGTGGCTGTCTCCTGGCCGGCCCAGCCTGCACTGAGGGGGTCTACGCCAGGTGTCCAGCAAGCAGAAGCGGCTGAGATCTCAGCCAAGCCACGCCATGGCCAATCCGGCCGGGCTGCCCTGAGCAGGGCCCGGCCCGGCCCCTCTGGGAAGCACCACAGGTTCCCAGTTACCTGTCCAAAAGCCAGACGCAAGAGAGTTTTCCCGGGCTTTGTTCGTTCTTAAATGTGGATCACAGAGGCGTGTCAAGCTTCTTAAGTGGCTTAAAAAAGTTGCCAATATTCAAACTAGCCAGTTGATTGGTTCTGTCGGGTCTAGAGGAAGCTGTAAGCACCTCTTTGCAAAAGAATCACTTCCATGGCTGATGAATCCCTCCTTAACTAAAAACCCAAACTAGGCTAAACCATGACAAGGTCATGAACCAGACAGTTGGAAGAATATTATCAATATTTTTTGATTATCAGTTATTTTTGACACAGCCCTGGAGCACAGTCACATGAACACAAACTGGTGGAGGGCAACACCTTGTAAGAGACTGAGTCCAACCCTCCACTTCAGGTGCCTCTTTGGCTACAGCACAGACACCTTTCTTTATCTGTCAACTTCCCTTCTGAGCAGCTAGGTAAGGACTATTGTCAGTTTCTTGGCTCTTAAGCTCTATATTTCAGAGATTCACGTGAGCAAGAGAAGGCTGGAGTACAACTCTTTGATGTCAGTAAAGACAAGAGATTGGAAGATATCTATCTCAGAAGAATGATAGGCTGGGAAGTCACCAGTCATAAGCGTTAGTGAAGGATCAAGTGCTGAGCTGAAACAGAAAGAGAAATGGGCTTTCACACAGGGGTTGTGCTTTTCAGGTGTCTGCCTCAACCATAGGTCTTGCAAGTGTTCATCTTTCTCACACCTCTTCATCTTTCAAAAACTAGGGGTATAATTTCCAGCTCAGTTCTACTCAAAATCACCAAGTGTTTGAATTTTTGCTGAGATTCTGCGATGCCTCATTTGCTGTCATTTAAATATATGCAGGAATTGGTTTCTTTGTAACATTCTAAACAGATAAAAATTTCTTTATATTCACCTTAGAAACAGAATTACTGAGATTTATATAAAAATATAATAAAACATAACAAAGCTATCTGTCTGAAGGGGTAATTTAAACTCCACTTAGTCTTCAATAAAAACAAAATAGCACACCATAACCATTTACTGCATGTACTTTAACACAATTAACAGTCTGAGTGTTCTGAAGAGCTTCTAAAATTTCATTTTACAGAGGAACAGTGATCTTTCCAATATTTTTTGGGCCACTGCAAGAGATTAAGTACTATTATGTGCATTTATAAAAGTAGTTTCAGTTATTAAAAGCAAAACCTCGAGCTGTTGCTTCTTTTTTTAAGCTAAATATGTTGATCTAAGTACAACAACCTTTTAGCTTACCTATATACATAGTTAAGTATATATAAAAATATTTATCCAATTAAAATGTGTTTGTGTTGATTATGGAGGACAAAATTTGAACTATGTAAAAACCAAGTAATGACAATGGGTTTACAATAAAGCTGAATATATTTAGAGTTTATAAATTACTTAGTCTTTTGGGTGTTCAGTCCAGATGTTTTTAATACCTTTTCCCTTAATAATAGTCAAGGAATAGGGTCAGCAATAGAATAGGTTAGAAAATTGGAAGGGATTTGTAGGAACCCAGAGTGCAGAGAATATTTCTCTGCCTGTTTTGAAGGGTTCTATCCCCCTGGACAACACTGTTTTTGACCTTTGTCCATGGAGAAAATTGCCTACCCTCTGGGAAGAATTTGAATCTACACTGGTGTGAACTAGGTGATAGGATATTATGTAAGATTGTCACAGGGTGAAAAATTTAGAGGATTTGGGTTTGCTAATATAGTAAATAGATAAAAGCAAAAAACTTCAAAATGGAGGATTGTTGTTGTTCTCCAGACCTTCTTCTTCTTCTTCTTCTACTACTCCATATTCTGCAGTAGAAGTAGTTTGGGATGATTGGATAAAGAATTCAGCAGTTCCTGTCTATGTGACTAGATGATTTCTTATACATTGGTGGAAAAGTAAAAATAATGTACGCTTTTAGTGACCATTGGTTAATTTACCTTTAAAAGACTGTGTAGATCTTGATAACGGGGCTTTCTCCTGCATTCTCTGCTCTGTGCTATGTCTGGGTCACATTAGTGGCTCTATTTCTCTGATAAGGCTTAATAAACAACTATCTGAAAGCAGAGAAGGCTGAAGGTCCCGTTCGTCTCTTGGACTCCTGGCAAAGACTCTCAAATTCCCCCTCATCAGGGGAGGCGTAATTACAGCACGGTTAGTGTCAGGATTCATTCCTATTTTCTGAGATTAGATCATAAACCCCTTGTTCAAGCACATATGAGTAATATCAGAGAAAAAAATAAATATGAAACTACAGTGACAAGGCAGACAAGCAGCAGCTAAATACCTTCTTACATCTTGCCTCAGTACCCTAAGAAAATAAAATCACCTTTCTGAAAATACACCATTTCAAAGAAAATAAAAACACAAGAATCTCTTGTAACATCAGCAATAACATTGGTTCTGTTTTGGTTACTTTTGAAAGAGAAATTTAGTTGCCTCTTTTCAAGGATGCAAAATGCTTTAACGAGGTACAAACACATACATGTATAAAATTTGGATGACTAATTGCAATAGCCCTGTATGTGCCTACATTGGGCCAAAGTGCATGCTCAGGGCAGTAGGTACAGCCCTGATGGTGTCAATCTGTGTTCCAGGAATAACTGCAGGTGGCACTCAGTGCCATGGTCTCGACAAGGTGGAGATCAATTAAAGGCTGGACTTGATATCTCATAAGTCTCTTCCAGCCTAACTGATTCTGTGATTCTGTAACAGAATTGTGAATGCACTACCCCTAGATGTGGGCACATATCTATTTCAGGAGCAGGAATAATCTTCAAAGGGACAACCAGGTCAAGAGTAGGTGAGGGGGGATGCAAACATACATGTTGGTGAAATTATTTTTCTAGGTAGTTCCAGAAGTGGGTATTTTTAGAGGTAAAAGCTCTTGTCACCTTTAAAAAGGTAAAGATTGCAGTAATCATGGTACATTGAGAGTTAGAATTTCTTAACAACAGCTCTTTTACAAACACATACAGAACAAAGATGTAGTAACAATATAGATAACACAATATATAACAAAGTTAAAAGCCGTTAACAGCTTGACAGGTTTTTCTTTCATTATGGCATTTTTAAACTATTTTTTTTAATTGCTATTCCAAGAAGCAATAGTGTAACTATGTACAGATCTTTGTTGTTTTGGTTTTTTAAAATAATGAATCCATTTATTTCCTGAACCAAGTGGTACTACAGCCAGCTTTATATTGTAAGAGGAATTAAATCTGTGATGGCCAGAAGGCAGATGTTGTGCCAGCCCGGGAGGAGAACTCCTTTCTGCATGAGGTTGGGAAAAACAACCTGTTGGATTCCAGAAGTCACAGGAAAGTCCTGGAAGCTTGGGAAAATGCTGCATGTGTGAGTGGAACTGAGAGAATATAATTCTCTTAGGCATTCTTCCAAAAGAACTGAGTAGCAGAAAAGCTCAGCTTCTTGCTCTCCCTTCTTCTCCATGCCCAGAGGCCCAGAAGCTGAACAACTTCTTTTTCTTATACAGTTCAGTCCTAATTACTTCATCCTGGAGTAAATAGCCCTTTCAATCACAGGCTATCCCATGTTAACTGGAGAAGAATTTACTGAAATAGCACAGAGGCAATACAAATTTCTAGATAGTTTTTTTAAATTTTTGAAAGCTGTAACCATGGATAATAATGACTTTTCTACTACAGAGCAGATACTTGTGTAAACAGCATTCTTTGGCAATAAATTGCATATTTAAGAGTTCCATTTCCTGTGGTCTCTGTAAGATAGTACATCAACTTCAAACACAATAATAAAACTGACCAATTCCCAAGAAAAAAAACCTGAAACAGCTACTTTTCAGGTCTTGCCAGTGACTCATAAATAATAATACAAGCACCGATCTGACATCAACAAAATTACTGTATTATCTTCTGAGTAATCTTTGTGTCAGTGAATCATTTACTAGCTTAAATTCTCCTTATCTCCTAATTTTTAGACAGCATGGAGGTAAAAACAAATTTAAAAACAAAATGTGATGCAACTGAAACGTTTGTGCTCTAATGCCATGTAGATTGTGCCTTTCCAAGTATCTTTTACCTTTCGAAATGTTTTTTTTTTTTTTAATATTACCATTATAGGAATGTGTGAATATTCCTTTAACCAAAAGGCATTTGCCATGGCTCTGTGGTGGTAGATGTCAGATTTCTCCTGATGGTCTCTGTCAGTAAAGGTAGTGATCAAGCTCTGAGCATGATGTTCCCCTTCCCTGTGATTCTCACTTAGCACAATTTCCTCCTCACTCAGCACAGCAGTCAGGACACCACCTTCAAGGAGGAAAACTAAAAAAAAACCCACAGCAAAGCACATCACATTAATATTTCTTGCATAGCACTCTCTCCTGAGGAACTTGGAAAGAAATCTTCATTAATTTAATGTAGAGGGGTAATGAATTTTAATAACTTTGGAGCAGTGGCAGGCAAATCTTCTCCCCTAGATACTCCAAGGTAGAGTCAAAGTTTGAATTTTAGATGAGACAATCTCTACAGGCTGTACTTTAGGCATGGCCTTGTACTGTGGGAAGAAAACCAGACCTGTGTGAAGGTTTGGCTGAGATGGAGTTAATTTTCCCATCGCAGCCCTCACAGTGCTGAGCACAGAAAGGTGCTGAGAACTCACGAGTGTTTGGGTGCTGCTGGGCAGTGCTCTCACAGCACCAAGGCTGTCTGCCCAAATCAACCTCCATCAGCCCCAAAAGGCAATTAGGCTGGGTCTGGACAGGAGCCTGAGAGGGGACACATGCAGGACCCAGGCGGACCAAAGGGATATTCCGTTCCATACGGCATCTGCTCAGCAATGAAAGCTAAGGCAGAGGTTGGAAGGCACTCAGTTTTTATGGCATTTGTCTTCTAGGGCAGCCTTGCATGTACTGAAGTCCTGTTTCCTGGGAAGTGTCAGACATTGGCTGTTGATGGGAAGTAGAGACTAAAATCTTTTTTTCTCCTTTGCTTCTGCACCCATGATCTTTGCTTTTGCTTTATTAAATTGCCTTTATCTTGACCCATGAGATATTTTTCTATTTATTTTCTCCCCAGGCCCTGTCCTGCTGAGGGAAGGGAGATTATATAGATGTCCCTGGATCAGGAGATCTAGGGATAGAGCACCTTGCACAGACCCAAAGTCAATACACCACAATGCAAAAAAAGGCTTTTCAACAAACCCTGAGAAGGAAAGGCTCCAAAGCAACTATTAAAGAAATAATTGTCAGAAGTTCTTTCCATCTACATGTTTTTCTTTTTCTCATGGCTCTCGAATTCTTAGCAAGAACAAAACCAAATACTGCTCCTGGGAGCCTCAGAGTTGTATTAGGCTTGAGAACTACACTGCTTTTAACAATGACATAGTGTGTATGAGGACCTAATCCTTCCTGCAGATAAGTTGAGCCATTGCCTAACATTGCCAAAGGCTTCTCAGAATTGTTTTTGCTATTAAAAAAAGAGCAAAGAATCATGGAAAATCAAAGAAGAAATATCAGTATAGGAAAATTAAGAGAAAACAGAGAGAAGCAGTTGAGACAGACTTTAAATGAGAAAGTGACAGGCAATGGTGAATTGGAAAAGAATCATTTGAATACATAAAGCATTTAATCACACAATTAGTGACTGAAAGGAAAATCAGTGCCAGGCTTGCTGTGATAGTGACTGATCGCAAGGCACACAGGAAAGGAGCTGTGGTAACAGTGGAAAGATAACAGTTTCCATTCCTTAATAAACAATATTTCCTCCCATTGCCCTTACCTCACTTCTTAAAGAATATGGGGTGGGCATAATTCTCATTCTTTTATCAAAAATCAAAATTTGTTTTGAAGGTGAAGGAATACTTGACAGAAATATGGTGAAATACAAAACCAGGCAAGCACATGCCACTTCTTCTTGCTTCAAAAAGTAAATCAGTACACTTGTACTCAACCCTGTCTTGTCAAATGGATCTATTATGAGAGTTAGCTTCACATGCATGTACTTTGTGATTGTTGTAGCATGTACACTCTTATATAATCACAATTATTATAATTGCTATTGCAATAAATCTGAATATCTTTGTGGTAAAGGCCACTTAAAGTAGAGTTTTGATTATTTTTCTATAAGGGACCTGCACTTGAGGGAGAAGAAACCAGGAGTTTCCATTGCTATGCTTGTCACATATAATATAGTGTGACTGTCGTGGTTTGACACAGCTAAACACCAAGCACACAAAATCTAATTATTTGCATAAGGGGAAATAAGGATTACTGTGGAAAGCAGAAAAGACTGCAAGGCAAAACAGGCTCACATTTAAACAGTTACAATATAAAGAAAGTTGATTACTAGCAGAATGCAAAGTGAAAAGAGATAATAAGGAAATTAAGGCAAACTTTCAAACTCTTTTCTTTCCCAGTGCCTCCCTCCTTCCCACCGACCCATGCCAGGGATAACAAAACATGGGATTTAGTCAGTATTGCATTTCTTAGGAGTCTCTTTTATGCTTAAGGAAAAGAGTTTCTTCTGCTGTGCCGTGGGATTCTTCACAACCCAACAGTCCTCCCGGAAAAACAATCTGCTGAAGTGAAAAAAAAATCTCTCCCATGAAATCTTACGAAGTCTTCTCCCACTGCCAGTCATGGGCCATAACATAGGGTTTAGTCTTTTAAGGATGAGTTATTCTAGCCTGAAAACAAAGGCTCTCTTCTTCAAAATCGCTAAAAGCCTCTCACAGCTTCTACATAACCTGGCATAGGCATTTTCTTATCTTCACAGGCCACGAGTGGATTTTCCATCCCCCCATGTACTTTAATGAATTATAGAGAAAACAGTCTGTAATATTACAGTCCTCGCCACTGCTCGCAAAGAGAACTTTAAGCTCCAGCACTAGAAGCGCCTCCGCCCTCTTTTCCCGCCGCCATTTTGGCTTCCTCCCATGCGACTTGACTTTTCCTTTCTTTCTGACCTTGGAGTCACCACGTTCTTCTTTCTCACGTCACTTACTTGTCTTTTCTTTCTCGCTGAAGAAAAGGTGGCCTTGTCGGCTGCGTGTGGTGTTCTTTTCGTTTTGGCACGAGCTGTGCTGGCTGCAGAGGCCCCACCGGCCCCCGCCGGCTCCGTGCGGGGCTGCAGCGGCTCGGCTGTAACCCCGGTCCCAGCTGCCCGAGGCTCCGGGAAGGCTTTTTTTTCCCCGGCGGCTTCATCCGTGCCACCCGGCTCTCCACAGGAAGAGAAGGACAAAAGGGAAATTTCAGTGCCTCCGTGTCCTTTAAATATGCAAATCGCCGTCCATGAACTAAGTTTCAACCTAGTACAGTGACAAAACACAGCTCTGATGTCCTAGTGACTGTGATCTTGAATTAAATAAGCTACTTGACTACAGGCTTTTAAGGGTTATACCTGCTATAGCTGAATTGGAAGAGAGATGCTGGATGATGTATAGAAGTGTTCTCTTACAGCTCCTGTAAGATCAACTGCATTGGACCTCTTCCCACACTTTGGAGAACAAGCAGCAGTTGGAAGGCACAGTCTGTTTACTCTGTTTAGCTTTTACAACTCTGCTGTCTCCCAAATAGATGCTGCTTAAACTGCTTAGAAAATGACATTGTTGAACTTTCCATGGCACAGCATCCTCCTGTGTCATAGGATAATTAAAAGTAAAGCAGATTCCAGAGCTGGTACAAAGGGAACAACCCAGTATTCATGTTGGGACTTACTGAAGTATTTAATGAGTACTCTCAAAGCCATTCCTCTTTCTTCACTACTTGTGTAAATCTAGAGAGTGGCACAAGCACCTGTATGTGTAAACATTTATATGTGCATTTCTATTTATATGTTATTGGGTAAATGGCTGATGTTTTGAATTATAAATCTTTCAGGACTTAAATTTATTGGATTGCATAATTTGCTGGTTTTGTTCTGTGGCTGTTTGAATACTACATACATTACAGAATAGGCACATTTTCTTCAAAGTATTTTATACTCTGGTATTATTCATGGAATCATGATATTGAATTGAATCCAGGAACACTGTATCACTCACATGGTTTTACTTGGTATGGGGTTTGGTTTGGGTTGGGTTTGGGGTTTTTTCATGTGTGTGGACCAAAAAAACTTGATACAAGAGCATTCAATGAGCATTTGATAGCTCATCAGTTAGCATCTTTGAGATCCTTAGGCATTTAAGCTTAGTACATTTTGTGTCTTCAGAGGGGTTTGGTTTTTTTTTTTTTTATTTTGAATGATTTCTTCTTTTCTGCTGGTTTGGGCTTGTGTAGGGTTGAGGTATTTTGGGGGAGAGAGAAGTAAAGTGTCTATATCATCTGATTACAAAACACAGATGTTTAAAATGTAGTTATTTGCCCACTTAAGGATGAGTAAATTTAGGATTTTTTTTCCTCGTGATGATTTAGACTGTCCATTTCTTACCTCCATTTGTCAGCAAATAAGTGGATGGCCATGAACAGATGAGTTACCACTGTGTTTTACAGTCAACCTCTCACAGTTCTCTCAGAAGGAAAATCAAGGCTTGGTATTTTTCTTTCACTGACTGACATATTTCAGCAGCATATCTTTTTCAATATTGCATCTGAGAACAAATCAAAATTACAGACTTCTTGCATGTACAAATCTTCAGGAACTTTCCACACAAATATCAGATTCTATACAGAAAAAACTTGAGTAATGACTTTTCCTGTATACTTCAGAGTTTGTTTTTATAAGCATCTAAACTAGTTTCTCCTCATTTTGTACTATTAAGAAAAAGCTATTCTTTCATATAAAATGTTTACCTCTCTTAGAAATTTCATTACTCTCGATATTGTTCATGACTATTGGATATCTAAAAAATGAAAAACTCATCTGTAATGTAAATGTAACAACTAATAAGTTATGTATTCTAGCAAATAAATAATTTAGAATATTTACTGGGAGTTTAAAACAGCTACATAACATGCATCCAGAAGAACACATCTAAAGGCTGAAAAGAATGAGAAATAACGTTAAAACTATAGGGATAGAAAAATATAGATATAGAAAGCTCCTCTACAACTGTAAAATGCAATGCAAATCAAATAGTCTCAACAAGTAGATTGTGTGTGAGCATGAAACCCCACCAGAATTCAAATATATTCATCTCTATCCTCAGGCCACTAATGTCTACAATCATTCCTTTCATTTGCTTTCCTTTTGCACTCTTATCTTCCAATTTCAAGTGTTCATTCTTCTCTCACAATATTTTTTGTCTTCTTTTTATATAAGTAGGCTTATGAGTGTTATCAATAATATATTGCGTAGCTTTATCCTACCATGGAAAAATGTAACAAGACTAACTCATTATTTCACAAATAAAGACTTGCCCAGCTGAAAAGATACACATCAGTAGAGCAGAAGATCAAAACATATTGTCAGAACAGAAGTTCCTTTGAGAAAGAAAGTGTTAAAAAATATATGCAGAAAGTGTAAAGGTTATGAATTTGCAGAAATATAAGGTGGTGGAGATTCAACAGAGATACATGGGCAAAACCAAACAGAGACCTGAAGTCTTTACAGCCAGACAGTGGAAAAATATCAGCAAGTAAGACAAATTCATGTAATAATCCTCTTGCTTCTAATATAAATTAAAGTTTATTCCAAAGAAATAACAAAACCACATTGCATTAGGAAGGACTGACTGACATCAAATACACGATGTGACCCCAGCCATGCAATCATTAAAGTCAACTGACCACCTCCTCAACTCTAGCAGCTAATCCATCAATCTTTCTAACCTCTAGTCATTTAGGAAAATGTATTTCAATACGGAATGAAATACATTTGAAAATATATTGAAGTGGGATTTTTCTATGTTATTACAAATTACATGGATTATTTAAAGTAGTTCATTTTTCATTTTATTTTGTTGTGCTATCTGACTTCATTCGAGTTTAGCATGGATTACAGGTAGATTCAGTTTCTCTACACTTATAACCATTCCTAAAACTATTTTATACACATTATCTGTATAATGTGTATCTGTAAGGTAATAGATCAGAAAATACTTCCTTATCTCTTAAGGCTAAATGAAGTTATTGACCCATCAGAGACCACTGGTAAACAGCAGTGCTGAAGTGTTATTTTTCTGTAAGACTTCTATTTCCTCAGAAAAAAAAAAAGTTTTATTTTGTCAAGCTCTTTGGACAAGTAAAAAGGGCTATTTCTGTGTGTTTCACACCTTGTAAAACTGTTAGCAAATTCTTGTACTACCCACTGGTACCAAATAAACAACATCACTAGGTCACTTCTTGATTCATATGCTTGTAATAATGTTGACATAAAGTGTTATAAAATTTGTTTTGGATTGATTAAAATAAAAGGTGTAAATAATTGCATCAGTCCTGTGATTACTGATCTTTGAGATAATATTGACATACTCCAGTTGCTTGTATAGTCTGGTGAAAAATGAGAAAATTAGGGGTTTTTTTTCTAGGGGAACACTTTCAGCAAAACAATAAAAAAGTTTTTTTTCTGGAATAAAGAAGTTTAAAAATAGTTTACCATTTAACTTTGATGTTATTTAATGTTTGTAAAACAGTTGTAAAATGTACTTTGACCAGTGATGCACAGAGAAGATAGGCACAGTTATTTCTAGGTAGGAGACAGGGGCCATGTGGCTCCTGATTCAGCTGCTTATTAATTGTCAGGAAAGACCCATCCCACAAAAACATAATGTCTGCCAGATACCATAAATGTATGTCCTAGTAAAACATCCCTAGATGCCTTTGTTTATGCTGTTAGACTTTTCTAGCTCATTAGAAGGAGGCTTAGGCAGAAGGTTAACTGTTGTGGAAGAAGGAGAGTCAAACACTAACCTCTAGAAGTAACTGCCTGCAGCTGCATTCCCACTGAGATTTCATGGGAAGGGAGGTGCTGTCAGTAGGTGAATATGAATGCTGCAAATTAAAACTCAGTTATAGCACTTTTTAGTGGAGGACTACCTTCCATAATTTTTCTCTTTTTTTTTTGGTAAGTTACAAAATTTCTTTTAGAACTCCAAACAATGTGAAACTGATTGACATTTCTCTAGCATGGGTGAAATGAATTGAGCTGCAGACAAGGAAATAAGTGCTCAGTTGTCTTCTGAATTATTTTCAGTCTACTTTAGGAAAATTTTGCTACACATATATGTAGTCAACTAATAATTAATTGTGCTATGTGCTCAGAAACTAGGTGAAGGAGTGGATGCAAGAATTTTATAAAACAGAATAGAGAAAAGGTCTTATAAGCCAGAAGAACATGTGATTGAGAATTATAAAAATTATGAATAGAAGATCATTAGATGAGCACTTTTAAAATATATTATCAAATTAATTATGTTAATACATTTTGTATTTAGCAATTGTTGCAGATAGAGATGAACTTAAGTGCTGGAGGAATGTAAGAGACCGATACGGATTTTGTCTGTACTCCCCAAAAGGCTGAGGGCATATATTTTTAATGGATAGAGACTTCTTATCATCAGATACTTCATATCACACGTATTACTACCTCTTAATATTTTTTCCTGTTCCTTGTCCTTAACTATCTTTTTGATTGAATTATAGCAAGCCTTCTGAAAATGTATGTAAGAAGGAAATGTTATGACTGCTCTCAGTAAAGTCCTACCCAGCTGAAAAATTCATATCTTGCAGAAAGTCCTGTGATGCTAAAAAAAGAAACAATCTCACAGTGCTGTCTTTTATTCAGTCATGAAACACAGAAGGGTTTGCTCTCTTCAGTAGCCTATTTCCATGATATTTGTGAAAACGGTGTTCTCCATCAAATCTGTGTGATACAGATTAGTGGTAACTTCAGAAATTAAAAAAGAATGAAAGACAAAGGCATGTATATATAAAAAATTCATGTCATGTACCACACCTCCTTAGAGAAACACATTAACATGTCTTTCAAGTAAAAAATAAGGATGAAGGCATGTTGGGTTTTTTTTCCTGCAGAGGTTAGATTGTACTTACACTACATTGAAATCTGAATTTCCTGTGTTTCTTAGATTTGCTTTTGTTTAAAATATGGAGGAAAATGGAAGTATCTACTTCCTTATATTGAGAGTTACCTCCTTTTGTTTCAGAATTGGTTAAACAATTTGCCTAAGAATTTTTTATCCAAATAATGTGAATGTGAAATTGAAATTTTAGGCATTTCACTGCAGTTTGATCTGCTGTGGCTCAAATCACCTGTAAATGACATTTCCCTCTGGTGGCATATTGGTCTGTGTGGTGCTTTAGTCAGCTGATGACCTTAATTACAGAATCTGTAATTCAGTACATGCTTAGATAGGGAAAGAGATTATATGGATTTTTTTTGTTTGTGTGCAGTCAGTGGGTTTATAATACATGGCATTGAAACTGCTGTAAAAAAACCTAGTTCTTCATTGAGGTGAGAAAAAAATAACATTAAACTTTACATTATCTCAGCTGAAGCTATTATATATGACTGCTTTGTGTATTTTTATTACTTTTGTTGACCAGGGAACAATAGAGAAGAATAGTTTTAATATAGCCAGTGCAATTTTCTCAAGGCAGAAAAAAAACGGATTGCATTTAAGGAACAGTGCTTCTACTAGCAAAAATAGAAAACAAGCAAGCAATTAACATAAAGAATATATCCATATTCAACCCTTCCTCTAAGTATGCATTGTAATATACTGAAACAGAAAGTCTATTTAGTTTTATTTTATGAACAGAAAACTCTTATACTTCATCTGACAATTAATTCCCATAGTCCAATATCTTCCTGTAATGTTTGGGCAGAAACTAGTGATTGATAATTACACTTAAAAATATTTGCAGGATAATTTAGGGGAACTCATAATTCCTGTCCATTGATGACTGAGTACAAAATCCTTTATTTTAGTATAATTCCTCTTCTCTTGGAATGTGCATTGAATTCTACAGCCTGATATCCAAATAGATGTATTTTATGGTATTAGATTTACAACTGTCCATTTTGTTTTCTGTAATCTTTCATTAAAAAAAAAAAAAAGCATATTAAAAACCAGAAAGATTTTATAAAACCTAATTTTTTTCAGAGAGCAATTAGTAAGCTGTAGGAAAGTACGTTGTCTCTTAGTATGGAAATGAACACCTATATTTTTAATGTGACATTTGAAAAATAACTAGGATATGTAATATATGCATTAAAAGCAGAACCTAGCTGTGAAAAGTGAGATAGAGATTATTTTTCAAAAACAAAACTAAGGTATAGATACAGTCAATATATATAATCTTGGTAATTCAAGTACAATGGTGTTGACCTTGTATTTTGGTTTTTTCCCCACCTAAATTGACACATATGAAATTTTCTTTTAATAAGCATATAGGTAATTTGAAGATGAGAAATCATTGAAATATTTTGCTTTCTGCAAGAGAATTTAGTCAAGAACATTTTTATGAGCATAGCATGAATTTGTAGTTGTTTTTCTTGAAGTTCCTACCATAGCACAAGGTGTTCTTGATTTCCTGTTAAGTCATTGCTCTAATCTACTCCCAGCTGGACTAGTATTGGCATTTTCCAGATCTGGATGATGACTATCTGAGAACTGTATGGATCTGATAAGGAGTAGGTCAGAAGGCAGCCCACCCTGGATTCAGGTCTCCATTCTCTTAACACCTTGTCATGATTAGTTTTCCTAATGAACCAAATGAAAGTTTTTCGCTACTTTGGTCCTCCATGAAACCATTTTTTTTCCGTAATATAGTATGATTAAACTTTAAACTTGTTCAAAACTGCAAATTCCTAAGAAAATGAGTTTTTTACATTCCAAAGAACACTTATGAAAATGCTGTAGGTAACATCTCAAAACAATGAATCAATTAAAAACTTAGCTTTTCATAGCATATTTTGATATCATTCCATGCCTCACACCCCACTGAGCCCAGATTGGATTTGCTTGGGTATGTTGGGTTGAAAGGTGTTATCAACCATTTGCTATTAAGCTCTTTATTATCTTGTACTGTCTGTCTTTTCTATGAATGTTATCTGGTGTTCATTTGGTTTTTAATCTTGGTAATAGCTTCTTAGTACCTTTTCTGCTGTTTCAGTAATTGTTTTATGTTCTTTCTTATTGTTGTGAATTAGCTGGGTTTAATTTATGTGATAATTTATATCAGAAAGGTCTGTGCTGCGTAGTTTTTCCCCTTAAGGGCTCCCAATGGTGTGTTTTGCTTTCTTTTGCACTTGTTTTTTGTCAGTTCAGACAAAACAAAACCTATTTCCACTAATGAAGATGTACTTGAATTTGTAATCTGGCTGGATGATGGGTCATGCTCTTCTTGGCACTGGAGTGGGAGCAGTGCAACAGTGGGTCAGTTTCTCAGGCAAAACAATGGGATATACTGTAGTTACCACTCCATAATCATAGAATCAAGAATGGTTTAGCTTGGAAGGGATCTCGTTCCAACTCCCCTTCAACGGGCAGGGATCTTCCACTGGACCAGGTAGCTCCAAGCCCTATCCAGCCTGGCCTTGAACACTTCCAGGGATGGGGCAGCCACAGCTTCTCCAGATGTGTTCCAGTGCCTCACCACCCTCACAGTAAAGAATGTTTTCATAATATCCAATCTAACCCTACAGCCTTTTCAGTTTGAAGCCATTCCCCCTTGTCCTGTCACTCCAGGCCCTTGTAAATAGTTTCTCTCCATCTTTCCTGTTGGCTCCCTTCAGGTACTGAAAGGCCACAATCAGGTCACCCCAAAGCCTTCCCTGCTCCAGGCTGAACAATCCCAGTTCTCTCAGCCTTTCCTCATAGCAGAGCTGCTCCATCCCTCTGATCACCTTGGTGGCCTCCTCTGGACTGGCTCCAACAGGTCCCTACCATCATTTTGATTGTAGCTGCTGCACATCTGTGGCAAAGACAAAGGGCTGAGACCTGCTCCATATGGTCATTTGTCATCCAAGACTGCACTATATCTATGAGCAGATCCTGCTGGTTTTACTTGCCTGGTTCTTATGAGCTCCATGGGCCTGACAGCCCAGTGAAGTGACTCATCCACTTAGATCCTCTTCCCAGATGCCACAAGGACTGGAGTGAGGGAAGGGCTCTGGCACTAGAAGGAAGGAAAATGAGAGCAGGGCCACTCTGATGAGCACAGACAGAGTAGTTTTTCTGTCTGGCCTCAGCAGCTGACTTAGAAAGTGTCTCTTGTCTCAGTGATTTGCTGTCCCTTGTTCACTAATTGCTGCTCTCTCCCCCTGGCAGGGGGAGATCATGTGCACAAAGCCAGTGTTTGAGGCCAGACATTCATTTCCCTTTGGTGGAGTATGTCAGCTTCTATAGATATTTCTCTTTTTAAGACTTTCAGGCAATCCAGACATTTAATATTTCCCCTGGAAGTTCACTGTATTGTATTCTTATCCAGAAGATAGTGTGTGGATATTTTTCTTAATTAAAGAACTCTTTTAATTTTACAGTTCCTAGCTATCTGCAAATGCTTCTTTACAAGATAAGATTGTATTTGCCTGGTTAACTCACTATTTATTGTCCCAAAACTCCCTTTTCCCCACTGGAGTGTATATTTTCTTCTAATCTGCATGTTAACAAATGTACATTTGTAAATGGAACCTATAGATATAGAATATTATTGGCTCTAGATTTTTAACAGATATGTCATTGTTCATCATTTGTGCTATTACCTAGATTTAGTCTCGATATTGTTCTACAGCACATTAAAAATACTTTTGTGATTCTAGCATTAACATAGCTGGAGTTGCTCTGTCCCTTGAAGGCTGTGTGAAGAATAGGCTGATTTCAATATTATCCTATTTCAAAAATTTTCCTTTTTAAAAGGTTATGGAATACTCTCAGGTCTTCTGAAAAAAAGTATCTTTGTGAGAAACATTTTCAATATATGTATATATTTAAATTCTACACATTTTATGAAAAAAAATTAATTTTTATTAATTCTCAGTTTTTGAGTTTTCCTAATTTTTATTTAATTCTCATCACTTGAGTAAAAATGTGGTTTATTTTCCTTTTAAAAGTCCATAAATATTTTAAATTTGGATTTTTCTATTTTTTGCCTTTTCCTGTGATACCATTTTAAAAACTGCTTATTGCACAGGAAATGGCAGATGGATAAAATTGAAGGGGGAAAGTTGATACAGTTCTGCTGAAATTTTTAATTAAAAATTCAAACAGGAAATATTACAACTGCAAAAATGTATTAGTATTACTGTATTTATAGAGATAAAGAAAGTATGAACAGCTTTTTGAAGTGTTTCAACTAGTTTTGTTAATAGATTTTTTTTCTCTAGGCATCTGAATCTGAACTTTGGCACAGATTTGACAAAAATCTGAAATCATGATAATGGTTTTCCATTAAAAGATTAGATATTTTTTTAAAAACCTGTTGCACCACTGTTTGACAATAATTTGTATATACTGTCTAAATTGCTCACTACTTCTGTCTTTGTAAAACTAACTTTTTGACTCACTTTCGTTAATTTTTTGAAGAAAAGATAAACTGATTTTAAAATATTTTATAGCAACGGGTATGTGTACTATTATTTGTTACATAAACTGCTCAAAATCAGTTGGGGGGGTCTTGGCAAGTTTTTTAGCAGGTTTTACTACTAATTCTCTTACCCAATTTTATATAAGAATGTAACTGACAGGAGTAATTAACAGGATTGTTGTGTTAGTAGTTCTCCATAGGAAAGCTGTGCCAAATACTAACTCCCATGTAACATTTACAGACAAGAATTCTATCTGCATTGGAATGTCAGTATGTAATTTTATCTGCAGATTAGGTTTTTTTCGTCTCCTCTTTGAACCACAGTGATCACTGCAGGTTGCTGATCACCTTTGCTTTCACATCTATCTGTTCTTGTTTACTTCTTATAATTTCAACCCTTCTATTTAGCTCTTTACAAATTAATCTTCAAATTTGATGCTGTTTTTCAGCAGAAGCATTGATATCTGTCACAACCAGTGTAAGGATTTTTAGAACGGATTCATATAAATCCTTTGAAATTCTACTTTTTTTCTTATGTCACAACTCAAATTTTCCCAGTTGTTCAAATTTATACATTTGTATTTCCTCCTCAGCTAGTAATACTGGCTTTAACTCACCGTGTTTACGAGCTACTGAGGTCGTACATCCACCGTGTTTCTGTCAAGTCTCCTACATAATTTTTCCCTGTTAGTCACAGCTTCCAATTTCTCCTTGTTTGTCCTTCAAGCTTCTTGTGTTAGCATGCAGGTATTTTATTATATTTCATATATGCCTGAAAGCTCTCTGGGATTGATGTATCATCATCCTTGTGAAGTATTTGAAAGTTCTTCATACTCGTCTTCTGCTAAAGAGCTTTTCTCCTTTCTCCTCCTTACCATGCTGAAGAATATTATTTATTTAGTATGTGTGATTGATCCAGCCACTAAATCAGTGGCCCAAACCAACCAATTCATCTGTATTTATTCAAATCCACTGTTAGTTCTCATCACTGCTTAAAGGCTGCAAAACACAAATGTATATCATGCTGTGCCAGTTTGGACAAATTTGGAGGAAAATATCCTCTGATAGAAGGCAGGTTACAACCATCCCTCCCCCACCAGGTTTGGGAAAAAAGAAATTTTCCTCAGAGGAAAGTGAAAGAGATAAAAACTATTTCTTTAACAAACACACAGGAAAAGGATAATAATGGTAAGTAATAAAACCTCTCACTGTGGAGAGAAACCTGGGAAGATTTCAGAGTCCTTCTGTAGGTGTGGTCTCTCTCCTCCTCCTTGGAGCTGGATCAGTGTGGGCCCACCTCCGGGGCCTTGGTGGAAAATTCTTCCAGTGTGTTCTGATGTTGAAACTGTCCAGAAGAGAAGAAGGGAAAAACTGAAGTCTCAGGAAAACAAAGTTCAACTCTCCGTCTCCCTCCGGAGAAAAGGAGCTGAAAGCTGGCTGAAAAGCAAGAAGGATGCTTCCTCCGCTCTTCTTGCCACAGCAGGATGCAGAGGAGTGTGTGTCTGTGTCCTTGAACAACTGTTTTGAAAAGTTTGCTCAGTTTTTTTCCTCTCCCCCCTCTCAGGCTCAGTTTAAAGGCACAGAAAGGCACAAAGTTAATTTCTGGGCATAGAGGAGCGATAGGGGATACAACATCATAAAGTCACCCCAAGACACTTGCTTAAAGAAAGAAGGAGAGAAGGGTAAGAGATATTGAGAGGGATTTAGGAAGATTTAGGTTGCTGCCATAGCATCGTACAAAACATGTTTGTCTTATTCCCTAAAGAATTATAACTTGTGTATTGCATGAAAGAAAGTAGAGGGATTAGGGTTTACACCAATTATCTTTATGCCAAGAAAACCCTCCCAAAATAACAACAGAGTATGAATTCTGGTGTCCCATAGCATGAGAGGCTAAAACCACCACTTACTGATGGCAGGGCCAGGCTTCCCATGGCCCCTTTCCAGCCAGCCTGAGGCTGCAGATTCTGGGAGTGGGTCTGCCCTTGCCTTCCTCATTTCCAAGCCACATGGACCCAGACTTGACATGAATAAAATGAGCATTGCATATCAGCAGTAAAAATTTTGCAGAGAGTGAACAGAAATATTCTATTATCAGGTATCTTCAAAAAGCAGAAGTTTCCTTCAGTTAGGATTGCAGTATGAAGGGGGGAAGGTAGGGTATGATCTAATTAGGTTTTCAATAAAAATTATCTGACAACTAAATAAGCAAAAATAACCAATGGACCACATAAAAATTAGTTATATAAAGAAATGTGAAGAAAATACTGGTGACAATTATAACCTGAAACCTATGGTCAGAAATTTCAAAAGTAGAAGCCTCCTTCTTTCAGCTAATTGTGCATAGACCTTGCAGTTACAAGGGCAAAACCTTCCTGAAGAAATGACAGCTATCATTCACTAAGGCTGTAATCTTGCAAATGCAGCCATGTGACTAATCCCCACTGAAGTCAGGCATCTGCTTATCCCACCTTAGTAGGAGAGTAGATCAGGAACTCCAGATTGTTCTGTTTTGTCTCAGGGGGAAAAGGGAAAATAATTAAAATTACTGTTCAAGAGAATGCAAATAAGGCTGGCTCATAAAATGAGCACAAGGGCATTTGTTAAAATTACCAGGCAAACAATTTAAAATTAATAAATGAAAATGTTTGTTAATGTAATGAATAATTAGACTGTGAAATTTACTGTTAAATTATGTTATTGATGCAAATAGCTGAGCAGGAATAAGAAAAGATTTATAAACTGCATATGAATAAGAACTGCATAGGCAATAAAAACAGAATGGGCAGAAAAATATTAGGTGCTATTGGCTGCCATAGTGCATGTCAGAATGCAATGCTCATCAGCTGTGGTCATGAAATAAGGGAAATGAACTTCCCTGTATCTCTATTTTCCTTTGTCATTGAACATCAGGCAGGATTTATGTGCCACTGAGCATCTATTTTCTCTACCCTGCCGCATACTTTTAGCTAATAAGTTTTGATTTATAATACTCTTGAAAGTCTCATGCTGTAACTCAGCAAAATTTCAAACCCTTATTTGAAATTTTGAAATGCTAAAATGCTAGTTTGAAAACTCTAAACATCCATATTAAAATATTTCCCTTTTAAGTGTGATCAGTTGGACAGAAATAGCCAGAAATATCAGAAAAGTAGAAATATACAAGTACCGCAATACCCACACTGCCACATGCTTTAAAAAGGGAACAAGAAATGCCATCAAGCCATATGATCCATAGAAGCCTTCCAAAATAATTTTGCTGAGGTTCAAGAAGAGAGGTTTACAGTCCTGTCTATAAATCATTTTGATGTTTTCTAAAAGACCAACGAAGTGATAAGGTTAAAATAAAGTCTTTTATTTCTCCGAGTAAACTTTATCAGAGTGAAACATGAAATCACTTTGATTTTGTAACCAATATTCTTTATGAATTTTCTGCTTTTGCATACTAATTATCTGATAACCCCTACAGTTATCACAGGATTTTTTTCTGTCTGACTCTGTGGCACTTAGATTACCAAAGGATACTTTCACAGAGAAGGAACTGAAGAAAGAGCGTTAGTATTCCTGAAAAACTTGCAAAGTAAGTTTGTGATATTTCATCTGGGAATGTACTTCTTCTTTGCCTAAGGGACTTACTGTCTTTTATGAGGCCTGCTTAGTCTAACACAGATTTTTAAAGAGAGAGAGAGAGAGAGAGAGAGGACTAGAAAACATCTGTAAGTGACTAACTTGAGGTAGCTAGGAGGATGATGAAGTGACAAAACAATAAAAAACATACCTGTCTCTTATTCTGTTGAAAATCTTACCACATCCTAGTGCTATGGAACATTTTAGGAACCCACTGATGCATTTAATCTGTACTTGTGTTTACTCATGAACTTCTGTCTGGAAAATGAATGATATAATGAAAAGGATTACACGAAACTGCAATTCATTCCCCAAACTTTACCATGAATATGTGGATGGTTCTTGTCCTCGGTTGGGGTCAGTTTAAGAGTAGCATTAACCCTTACTCCAAGTGTACAAAATGAAGTACTTCCCCTCATAGTACCAACTGAACTGATGAAACAAACAGGAAGAGTCAGCTTTCATCTCTGATTTTGGGGCACTGCATAGACATGAGCCCACCCTGGTCAAAACTAGCAAATTTGTACTGTTGGTCCAGTCTAATGCTTTCCCCACTTCCCAACCCTCTGATTCATGGACCTGGTTAAGGACAGTATATGGACCCAGCTGAGAAGTCTGCTGTGATTAATGCTGCTGTTGTATAAGGGGCAGATGGCACAACACTCCTTGGCTTGATAGAGTTATCAATTCTGCCTCTGAAAGAGGTGGCTTGCCATATTCCTTTTGCATCCTTGAGGTTAAAAGGAAGCCTGTCTGGTTGGGGGTTGAGGCACTGTGCTCACTGAATCTGAAAATTAAAGAATCAGCTACTTGTTTGGACAAAAACAAGAATTACTGGCATGACTCCACAGACTTTAATTAAAAAAAAAAAAAGGAAATTATTCCATCTATGAGAGTAATGAACATTCTTTTCAACAGAGAAGTTAAATATTCTTCATCCTTCTCTGGAAGGTATTGTGATAACTGTTTCTGTATTAACCTTTCTATTTGGTTGTTTGGAGCTGAACTGGAAAAAACACCTGTTTGGGATCAAACTGATTCAAAACTTCAATTGTTTCAGTAAAATAGAATTAAATCAAGAACTTCCCTCTTTTTCTTTATAATGATATTATGTTTTGTGTTATAAACATGTATGCTTGTACTTCCCTTTCACCAGAAGGGGAAAGTGTAGGCTGACTTTCTCAAGCAGGGAGCCAGTAGACTATATGTTGTAATACTTAGTTGACTGATGAAAGAGAGCTATTACAGCCTTTTCTCTCTATATAATCTTCCCATTTCTTCTCTATCAGCTCAAGTATTTGACCTTTTTCTGAAATTACTAATAGATTTGGAATGAGCCAAACTTCATTTTTCATCAAATTTAATATTTGTAACAAAACAGAATAAGTATATTTAGCTTTAGTGCCAGTGATGGGGAAAACAGAAGTGATGCCAGAGCTAACAGAAACACTGACTGGGACCATGGTCAAGGGCTGTATAGTACAAGTCAAAATAATTCCTCAGTTGTCCTGGTGTCACCTGAAACTGGATTCTCAAAGCTGGCATAACTTCTCTTCTGCCTGATGTAATTACAGAAAGAAAGTATGGTAATCACAACTAAAGATTGGGTTTCTCTGTCACAAGCGTGTTCATTCTTGTTAGGGATGATCCTCATTGGGACAAAGAAAAAACCCTCAAAATATATAAATTTTGTTAATATCACCTGCTGCTTTGTGATTTTTGTCTCCTCCTGATCTTCCCATTTTAACTTAGATCCATGACACAACACTTCCTTGGAATCTGAGTAACCACCAACAAGGTTAACAGAGATTTAAGTAGTCACAGTTTTTTGCAGCTGGTGAGATTGAGGAAAGTTCTAAGGCATTGAGAAGCTCCTGTGATTTTTATCTCCAGTGAGTTGTAAAGAACGGATGAGAATTTACGGTGATGGTCTTCATCACTAGTGACAGTGTTGGGATTCTGCTGTTTTGACTGCAGTTGAAGGAAAGGTGGACATCCCAAAACAGCAGGAGGTGTACATAACACCTACATGGACCACAGGTGTTCCACTGGGAAATTAATGAAAACTAATTAGTTGGATTTCCCTGGCTGGTGTTTGAATGGCTGAGTTAATTTCTAAATTTATTGTTTTTCACTGTCAAGACCACTCTGAAAGCAGCAGAATTATCCAGCCTGTAGAGAGCCAACTTGGCTCTCCAGCTGTAGAAAAGGTCACAGGAACTACATTTTTATGTAGAGGACTACAATATTTTCTACACTATTTTTTAATTGAAGATTTATACAACATTTCTAGGTATACACATATCTGTTAGCTATTACGTTTTAAGGGTAGGAGTGCAAATGCAAAGCCTGATCCATATAAAAGAGGAAGAAAAATATGCAGCTAAATACCTGCACCATGGTTGTGCTTCTGTTGAAACATCTATTGTTGAGGCTTTAAGGAAATATTTGTGTCACTTCATTCTTTTTTGCTTAAAATGAAGGCACTGTTGTCTCTTAAACTTTCATACCAACAAAGTTTTAACACTGCTGAGGTGTCTAGAAATAACTGTGTCAGGTACATTTTACTGAACATATTGTTGCCATTTATCAAGTATTCTTGTCTAATAATTGCTTCATTTAAATCCTTTCTGCCTTCATGCAAATTAATCATGATCATCTAACAAGCCTGGCTAGAAGTCCATACCATGGGGTAGAAGGAAGAGATATGTTTTGCTCAGCCTATGTCCACATTATGTAATTTATTCAATTCCATTTCAGTTTGGATTATTAAGAGGGAAAGGATTACATGTGGAAAAGTCCAGACTTCCTTATTTGCATTCCCACAAGCAAAGACACTGCAGAAAGCACAATACACTTATAAGAAGCATAAAATAAGTATTTAATAATTTATTTAATATTTTATTTAATTTTTCATTCTGTAAATTATAGTTACTTGTATATTAACTTCTAACATGCCTTTTTCATGTTAGTTTCAGCAGATGAAACCCCCCCATAGATTTTAAAACACAATGTATATATTTATCTAATGTGTAACCTATCATCAGTTGCTGCAAAATCTCTACCTGCCAGAAATCAGATAGAGAAATCTGCTCCACTAATTTCATAAAGTCAAATTCATATGTGAAAGTCTCTGATGTGAAGATAATGTCAACATTCAAATAGCCAGATAATAAAATTAAGAAACATTTTCCCTCTCCTGCCTACACTGCAGCTTCAAATGTCACAACTTTTAGAGGCATTGCTCTTGTTTGAATCTGTTAAGTGAGCCTGGAATTTGGACAGCAGCAACACAAGCTTTCAGCAGAAATACTGAAGTCAGCTGATATCCTGCATTGCTGTTGCTTTCCTAGGCTTTATATTTCCTCAAATGGCTTCCTTTCTTTTATATACTGTAGAGTTTTGTTGATCAAGATGGCTGTTCAGTTTAATTATCCCAAATTCCTGCTCAGAAGAATTTTTTAGTCTTAATTATGTTGTTAATTAAATATTAATGGCTTCTCCCTGAAGACATGTTTGATGTGCCTGGCCTGGTTCAGAGAAGGAGGTACTGCCTTGTATTAAGCACTGGCCCAATGGGATACTCATCACATCTCACAGCTCGTGGTACAGGAATGGCCTACAAAGCCAATCAACAGGAAACAATGAAAACACTACATAATTTTTTTTATTTTTAGAAGGACACAGAATCATAGAATGGTTTGGCTTGGAAGGGACATTAAAGATCACCTTGTTCCAACCCCCTGCCATGGGCAGCAACACTCTCCCACTAGACCAGGTTGCTCAGACCCCATCCAACCTGACCTTGGACACTTCCAGGGATGGGACATCCACAGCTTCTTAAGGAAACCTGTGCCAAAGCCTCACCACCCTCACAGTAAAGAATTTTTTTCTAATATCTGATCTAAACCTCGCCATTCGCCCTTGTCCTGTCACTCCATGCTCTGTAAATAGTCTCTCTCCATCTTTCCTATAAGCTCTACAACCTGAATGAAGTTTTCTGTGATTCAGTTATATTTTGTTCATAAATTTTGTTCATATATTTTGTTCTCCTTCTCCAAGGATCTCTTCTCTTCTATCAGATTTTAGTTCTGGCTGCTGCCAGCCTTACTAAGCACCAGCCACTGATCTTGCAAACTACTGTGTGTAATCAGATCTTAGGGAATGCATCATCTGTGAGTGGATTTCCCAGTTCAGTACATCCTAATTAACCAGCACAACCTAATCATAGAGAAGTCGACCTTGTTAAAGTTAGTTTTATTTGCCAAATTCCATTAAGTCAACCTTTTTGTCTTTTAACTTAAAAGCACACAGAGTGTGAGAATTGATTATATTTTATTTTTGTGGTGAAAGAAAGTTTTGCCTCCTGAGGTGTTTGATCATGAAGTTGGAGTCTTAAGACTAGCCTTGAGTACTTGATACATCAATTAGATTGTCTGTTACAGCATTTTATTTCTTGAAGATTCTTTAGAAATAGCATTTGTTGTTAAATGATTTGTTAGATTTTTCTTCCCTTGCAGGACTGTCCTTTTAACCTTTCTTTTATTTCCCACATGAACAGCTAAAAATGCTGAACTTTCAAATACAGATGGCAGTAACAAGACTTGTACGTGGCATATGTTCTGCTTATTTCAATAAATTCCTGTCATCCTGTGCATTTTAATTTTTCAAATTCTTCCTACCTAATATGTTTATCCATGATGATTTTTAGTGACTTATTTTAAACAGACAAGTGGAACTATTTAATTTCATCTTGATTCATTTTTCTAGTGGAACAAAACTGTACTAAGTAAAATATTCATCTTCATTGCCAAGATCTGTTCTACAGCAACCATATTTGTCTTCAGTATCATTAAAAGGACCAAAGCATTTACTCTTAAATAGTATCTTCACACTATAACAAGAATAGTTCCTTTCTCGCAGTTCTCATTCATTACAGCTTTTATGAACAGCTTTTTCCATTACCTAGCTGCACAAAAATGTTCTTTTGCCTTCTGTAAAATAAAAAGTTAACAGATTAGTAAATAGTTTGTAGGAAAGCTACATTGTGTTATTCCAGAAAACCCTAGTGCTATAGATATTTTATTCAATTGTGTGTTACTAATTGGGTTGAACTTCTTTTTCTCCTTAATTCATCACATGAACATCCTTCTTTCCCAAGGAAATCTGATAACTCTTGAATGCTGTAATCAATGAATGCTTGATCAATACATTCTCACTCTGATGCACAGAGTTAATACAGCCTATCATCACAATGTTCAATTGACATATCTAAGGAAATATTAGGTCAAAATTATATCTTCTGAGTTAAAAAGTGCTTCTTTGTCTAAATGAGCTTTTTAAAATAAGAGGAAGATGTATTTGCAGTTTGCAGCATAAGACATATTTCACCAAACTTTCAGTGTATTTCAGCTGAACTCTATTCTACTAGAAATAGGGTGTTAAAGTGGAAGAGACTGGCAACTAATACAAAATAATTCCTTAATGGGATTATAAATTTACAGTTTTGTACTTGACAGTGTGTGTATGTTGCAGGGTGGTGGACTTTTAGTTATGCAGTGCATTAAGTAAAAAGCTTTCATAAATGCCTCTAATTTACAAAATTCATTTTAGAAGGTTTTAGAAAAAAATAATAATGATCTACCTAAATTTGTCTAGTTTTTATCCAACTGCAGTGAGGTGAGAGGTGAGGAAGAAACCAAAAACCAAAAAGATATAGTATATTTTAGTCAACAAAGAACTTTTCCATTAGAAATGGTGACCAGTCTGGCACCTAGTTCCAGTTCCGCAAGGAAGTTTGGGAGAAGTTCTGCAGCAAAATTCAGCAACATGGTCTCTTCATCTGTAGGTTGTAGGGAAAGCAGATACTCTAGATGGCGGAGTAATTAATGAGAGAGGAATGAATGCTCAAGTTATTCCAAATTTCCTGTGCAACTTGTAAGAAGTTTTGCTCCTAAATCAACCAGAAAATAGAAATATACTCACTTGCAGAGGTCTGAATTATATAATAATTGAATCTATGTTGTGCAGAACAAGCCCAATTGAAAAACATTATTATGTACAGCAGAGCATGCAATTACCCAGCACACAGAGCATGACCAATCTCGCCTTTGAAGTGGAGCACCAGATGTATCAGCTCTAATTTGCCAACATCAGAGCACAACACTGCACACTTTGCTAAGTTTGGGTTTTATTTGATCTCGGGTTTAGTGTAGAGAAGATCTAAAAAGAGTAATTGTTTAATGAGAACAAAAGTGGGAGGTTTTTTCAAAGATGTTCTTGAAAGAAGAAAAAGAAGTAACAATGTTATAGAGAATAGAGGATTTATTTACTTTTAATTAGTAAGTACATTTTGTGATACATTTTAAACCACTGAATTCTGACTCCTTCAAAATAATTGCAGCCTTTGGCCAAGCCTCTGTTACTGCAAGATAAATCTAGAGTCTTGGGTTTTTTTGTTGTTGTAAATTTTTCTTAAAAAATTAAAACGTTTAAAAAAGAATCAAACTCAAACCGACAAGACCAACATTAAGGTCCTTCCACCTTCTTTCTTATCATCTGTCCAAATCACACACATGAAAAGTCCTCATCACTGCTATCAATGTAGCATATGCAGGAAAAAAATAAAATATAAAAAAATTGTAGAGCTCAGAAGCTCTACTGACTTGAAGAAATGTTTTCATTTTGTACATTAGTTCTCACATAACCAAGTATTTCCCAAAACAACCACTTTCACAGCTCAAGAGAACTGCATATTTTTATCAAATTCCCTGCTGCCTATTTTGCTGCAGTTATGAATATTTTAAGTATGTTTTTAATAGCTTAGTTGAAGAAATATTCCTTCTGTACAATAAGTAGGATGCACAATAAAACCATGTTTATTTCAGTCCAAGAAAGCAGCCAGACTTCTCCACTCTGTGGAGATGGGCACTGCAATATAACATGATGTTAAGCTAATGATGGGGAAGATAAGGATTCTCATGGTGGAGTTTGAAAATACTGCCAAGTCCTTAATGTTCAGAAAATGCCTGAAAACTTGCATCTGCTCTCATGGGAAGCTGCTATGGCAGTGAATTCTATCCACAGAATATATAACATTTTTCATTGCTCTTTGATGGCATCTCTTCCCTGAGGTAGCTTACATAAGGTATCATATTTCTAACTGGAAGCCAAGTTAAGATCAGACATCCAGTAATTGCTCTTTGCTGATGTTTTCAGTAATTCTTCATGGATGGCACAATATCTTATCTCTGCTTATATCTCTGAGAACCTAAGTGAAGAACACTCCTTTGCTGAGAATCAGGAGTTTTTGTCAAGCCTAAGGGATTTTTAAAATTCTAAATAATGCAGGTTCCTGACCTGAAAATTTGCATTTTGTATAAAAAGACCAAAAAAAAAAGGGGAGAAGGATGCCACATACCAGCTGAATGAACAGATGGGTAGGAGGAAATTTTTAGAGTCATCATCTGGCTTTGCACAAAGAGAAGGGAAAGTTTGTCATTTCTCAGAAAAACACTTGACGCTAGGTCTGAAGTCTCCCGGATGAAAAGCTTCAAGCTTTGGATGAATGCTGGCTACCTTGTCTCTTCATTGCTTTTGTTAAGTTATATTTAATAGAGGAAAAGAGTGGAATTTTCTCTTTATATATGTATTTATTGCTGTGCTCAGTAAGACCAGTTCTAAATGTTGTCTATGTTTGTATCTAACCTTCTTAGGCTAACATGAGAGAATAATAAGGTGTTTTTTCCTCACATTGTTACATTCTGGATTATGACATCTATATGAAGAAATACAGGAGTTTTGTGTTTGTTCATACAAATGCAAACCAAATGAAGCAACAAATATGACACTGACACAAAAGCCTGCTTATGTGAGCCAGTGGCTTTGAAGTATTTTAGCATCATATTAATTGGGGAATACAGGGGGAAAGGTTTGTTTGCTGGTTGTTGTGGGGTTTTTTTTACTTGCTGTCAACCCACAGGAAAAGCTGGTTTTGTACTAATAATCAGTAAAATAAATTTGATTTAAAAATTTGAGATCTTCTATCAAGCTTATACCATCTGAATGAGTTTAGGACTTTTTTTTTTCCTAAATTATTACATCTAATTGACTCATTTATTTACCTTATAAATCTACATTTTTTTCTGTAGAGTGTTTATGAGATATCCTCAGCAAATTGTTGGTCCTTTTTAGTCAAAGGCAAGACAGATCACCCTTTCCCGGAGAATATCTGCACCGTATTATGCATAGCTCATAGCAATGTATCTCACAAATGTCTTGACATGTGTTTGGTTACACATTTCTACTACTGGAGTCCAAAATACTCCAGCTAGTTTCCACTAAACACGGTAATGGTGTATGCTAACCATAAGAGTTAGTGTGCTACTTTGGCAGATGCCACACTGGCTCTGTTTCACTCTTTGTTCTCTATCTTTATATTTTGCCGCTGCTGTCCAGGCCAACTTAAAACCTAAACTGTATTTGCCAAATGTTATGTGTTTTCAGTTATGTTGTTGTTCATAGATTTGATTAATTCAGCTTTTGGCACATAAAAGCTTTGAAACTAAAGCCACATCCAATGTTGGAGTCCCTTTCTGGTGCCTTGGTTTATTTCAATTTTAGATTTTGTCATCTTTATTTAAATTATTCTAATATGGCTGTGGGTAGCAATCACTACACCTGGTTTGGTGTTGACAGAAGCCTTGTTCACAGAACAGCTGGTACAGAAACATGATCTACTGATTCAGATAGACGAGGTCCCCATAACGTTACACACCAGATGGCATCAGCTTCTGTCTCCCACATCCAAGCGCTGCCATCAGACTTTGCAGTAGTCAGGGTGGGAACCGTAGAATGGTTTGAGCTGGAGGGGACCTTAAAAATCATCTCATTCCAACTCCCTTGCCATGGGCAGGGAACCTTCCACCAGACCATGTTGATCAGAGCTCCATCCAACCTGGCCTTGAACTCTTCCAGACATGGGGCAGCCACAGCTTCTCTGGACAACCTGTGCCTCATCATCCCCACAGTAAAGCATTTCTTCTTTATCCCTAACAGAAAAGTTCCTCTTTCAGTCTGAAGCCATTCCTCCTTGTACTATCACTACAGTTTCTGACAAGGAGTCCCTCAACAGGCTACCTGTAGCCCCTTCAGATATGGGAAGGTGCTCTGAGGTCTCCATGCAACCTTCTCTTCTCCAGGCTGAACAACCTCCACTTTCTCAGCCTGTCTTTGTAGGGGAGGTGAAATATCCTACAGCATCTTGCCTGTTCAGAAATAACCATCCATGGATCATTCCCTGAGAATCAGATTCTTTTTCATTAGAGAATGCCAGAAGAAAGTCCCTTTGCTATTTTCATGAACAGAAACATACAAATCCTTTGTTTCCACTTTCTGAAAATGAAACTCTAACAAGTGTAACCCAATCTAAGCCAAGGAAAAAGGAAACAATATGCATGGAAAAATTATTTTGATCAAACCTCAGAAAAATAGAGTTCTATTAATAATTTCCTAATTTGCAAGGTTCCTAAATTTGTGAAAAATAAAGTATGGTTAAATCATTATTTAAAATCTGGGCAACTAATTTGTCTCAAGCTAGATGAAGAAACTAGGTTGGCAGGGAAGTGTGGAGTTTTCTTTGTTTCTGTTTCTGATTTAGTTCCCCAAAAGCTGATTATACAGAAAGATCAGTTTTACCAATAAAGGAGAACTGAACAGTATTTATGTAAATGTATGAAAGGCTCCTGTGGATAACTCCTAGAAAAAAAAAAAATCCTTGACCAGATCAAATGGACTGATACAGAACCATGTATTTACCCTCTGAGAATTTTGTTATGAAGAGATAGACAAGTGTTCATCTTGGAGATATTTCCTTGCTCCTTAGTTTGAAAATACATTACTACAGTAAAATAATATTTATGGTAATATATGCATGAGGTGTATTTGTATACATAAACCACATTTAAGTTTATATGGGACAGCTTCATTATGCATCTACAGTGTAATATTAGCTGTCTTCAGAAAAAAAAGCAATTCTTACAGATAAATACACATTTCTCCATAGCTAAAGTAGTCAATATAAACCCATTTTTTCTTTTTTTTACTTTTTTTTTTTTTGCACTTTTGCTACCCATATTACCTTTTAAGAAAATATGTCTACTGATATATAAAGATAATATAAAATATGTAACTCACAAAATATGCTATAATTATTCCGGATAAATATTTAGCTGTTCATTTTTACATTAATATTGTGTCAAAACCTCATGAGATATTTTAACAACTTTTCTATGAACATTCATGCCATATCTTCCATTTTTTTTCTTCCTAATTTTTGGTGGTTGTTGTTTTTGTTTTCGTCTGCTAAATTTCCCAGTCCCAGAATACAGAATTTGTTTGTATTTTGCTCTTCCTAAATATGTATAATTTGAAACAATATGCACCATTATTGAATTTTAGTATTAAATAAGCCTATAAATGGGTTTTGGAAGGTTACAGAAGAGTTAAACCTAATGTTGTGGGTTTTTTAATCTACACATTGTATCTGCCTCATTGACTTCTCAGTGTGTTTGCTAATGAACTACATGGCATTGTGGCAGATCCTGAGGCAGAAGCTGGGAGGAGTAACAATCTGATGAATAAATGTTATTAAAATCATTACATGACATGCTATCCTGCCATGATGTTAATCTGTTTGGAGATACAGTTAAGATGTGGTGCAAGGGAACTAAATTTCTCAGCAAATGGTATAAAAAATGAAATTTGAACTAGACAGCTGTTGGAAAGAAATTGATTTGTCACCATTCATGCTAAAAATTTGATCTCCCATTTATATTAAAAAGAGGGGGGGGAAAAGGAAAAAAGAAAATCTGCATGCTTGCATGTTTTATTTTCTTGTTTCAGTACCCAAATTATTCTTTGAACTATAAAATATGTTTTAAAAGACTGAAAGCATTAAGATGCTAAAAAGCCTTTTTATTACCATTACTATTATCAATATGTGTCTGAAGCCAAAAAGCTCTGTTTGGTGCATGTGGTATCAGCTGAGATTTCTGTGATTTGGTCAGAACAACCAAACACAAGTAAGTCTCTCAGCATGTTGCAAGCATATTCAGGCTCTCCTACATCTTCCAAGGGCACCTCTATTTAGGCAAGTGTTTCTAGTTTATTAGAAATGGATGGTAAAGGGGGAGGAGAGCTGAAGTGTTTGAATTTGTTTGCTCAGCTGTTGGTGTGCTGAGTGAAGTCTGAGTAAACATCTTGCAGTTTTTCCTGTAAAACCTTATACTTGGTGAAAGCTACTGATGATAGAGGCAATCACAGTAATAAGAAAAACACTTGGTTGTCTATTTGAGGTGAAATTTCTATTACCTAGGATAGGATTTAGCTCTGCAAAGAATTTTTTTCATACCTTTACAGTCTCTGCAGAAAAACAGGTATTTCTGAGGCATAGTGTTATTTTCATATTTGCTCTTGTGTAAGATAAATAATTTTAAATATTTATTGTTTTTTATTGTTTCAGTCCAGGAGATGGCAACTTGGGCACCATTCAGTTATATTTAAATACATGTGCTTAGTGCACCTGGAGATGTTATTCCTTCTGTAAAAAGCAGAGAGATACAACATCTGTTTTACAAAGTGCATTTCCTTATGGAAATAGATATGGCCTTACAAAACAGAATAGGAGATGAATGCCAAAGAAATTTCCCCATCATGTCCTAGATGTTACATCCACCCATTGGAGCAAATTCAGAGGAGGACACCAAGCTAATTAGAGGGATGAAACACCTCTCCTATGAGGAAAAGCTGAGAGAATTGGGATTGTTCAGCCTGGAGGAGTCTTTGGGGTAACCTGATTGTAGCCTTCCAGTACAAGGGAGCCCACAGGAAAGATGGAGAGAGACTACAGAAACGGAGTGATAGCACAAGGGGGAATGGCTTCAAACTGAGCAAGAGTAGGTTTAGATTGGATCGTAGGAAGAAATTCTTCCCTGTGAGGGTGGTGGTGGTCTGTTACACACAAAGTTATCACTCTTTCACAAACACAGCCGGTATATAATTATGTATCCCTTTGTGCTTTGCAACCTTCTTGGAAAACTCTACATCACCTACATTTACATGTGTTTACAGTGCTGTTTTAAGAAGACATAAACAACATTGTCTTAATTAATTTGTATTTTGACTGCAGTTCTGATAACAGTACAGATTGTTGCAACTTCAGGTATTTTAAGTGTGACATCACATACATGTGTTTCTTTTTTAGAATGTGTAGAATCTGGCCACTGCATGGCATTGTTAGAACAATTTACATTTGAATCTAGTTTTATTGCTTGTGCATTTTTCCCTAGAGGGAAATCAGAGCTTGACTCTAAATGTTTATCACAGGTTCTAGGCAGGTTTTGTTGCTCTGTCAATAAATGAGTTTCTTATTAAATTCAATTTTGTTCATTATAGTATTTTATGTATATCATGTCAGATAATTAAGAAAATTTTAGTTTCCAGAAGAGAATAAATATCTATATACTTACTTTTTTTTTTGGCAGAGTCATAATTTTATTTCAACTTAATTGAATCTTAATTTACAGTGTTTAAGCATTAAGTAATGCATGCCATTCAAGTTCAGTGTGGTATCTGACGTGTTGTAGCAGATTACCTATGCTTCTAATATCTTAAGGAAATATCTCAGGCATAATTTATTAAAAATTGTTGAGAAAAACTTTGTTAAAAATAATATAAACTCCTCTGTTTTTTCTATGGGTTTTGCAAATCCAAATATATTTTGTGCTGCTGATAGCTTACTTGGATTCATACTGAAAAACTATGGTCAGAGTGGGGCAGTTCAATTTCGTGGCAATCAAGAAAAGAAATTATGCTACCATAACTCAAAAGTAAAATATAGAAGAATATGGTCTTACTGTTACCAAAGTACTGTTAACTGACACTGTTGCCGAGAAAAGAATGGAATAAAACTTTGTCTCGTCAGTGCCTTTGAAAGATACCATTAGCAAATTACCTATCATCTTGTCTTATGAAAAATTCCTGTAACCTTTTCTTGAACAAAATAATTCTTTCAGTGACATATTCATTATTTGCAGCCTCAGCTGACACTCCCGGGCTGCCCAGCCTCTCGCTGCAGAAGCGTTGTTTGCCTTGTCCCTGCCCCGCTGCGCTCTGCTGCTGCTGACACACACTCCCCTAAATGCTGCTGCTCCTCTTACACACTTTCCTTCTCCAGGGAAACTGTGGCATTCTGCCTGAACCATCACTAAGATGTGAGGACCAGACTGCCACCACGAGGAAAAATGTGGCTCTGCTGAGTGCCAGGGGAAGACCGGCAGAGTTCTTACCTCTTTGTAACAATGCGTGATGACATGGGACAAGACTCGGAGGGTGGAGGAGGAAGTCACTTTTTCGAAATTGTCACTTGCTATGTCCAGCTACTTTTTTTGGACCTTCTTGCCTCCTTTGCCTTGAGGGTATGGCCAGCCCTGCCAGCCTCTGCCCATCCACACCAAATTACAGAACTCCAAGTGACAGATCACAAAGCTGTTATGCACAGTTTTTAACCTGCATCTCCTGTGTAACCTTTAGCACGTGCACTTTAATTACAGACACAGAGAAATATTTGTATTTCTGCCAAATTTATGTCTTAGTGAATGTGTTGGCTGCACAACAGAACCAGCTGGAGTTCATGCAGAGGCTCCAAAGCAATGCCAGAGGATGAGGAGCCCAGCTCCTCATGGAGCTCTCCTGTCTGCAGATGGTTTCACCCCCTCAGTGAGTAGGAGGGACTGGACATGGAAATAACCTCTCATCAGGAACCATACTCATAACAACACGTCTCCTATTTCCTAAGGAATATCAAAAAATATTTCTAGGAGGGGGGGCACAGCATGGCACGCAATGGTGGCATGCATCTTCTAATAAAAAAACATCTAGTGGGGGTGAGTTATTAAGATTGGAAGTACTTGACTTCTTACAGTCAACAAGGCAAAAAAACCCATCGAAAAATAATGAAAATATTACCAAACCTGTGAAGTGATTTTTTTTACTATATATTTTTATCCTTTGCTAAGTGTACCTCATACTTCATCGCCATGAATTTCAGAAAATTGTCATGTTTGCCTTTAATACACATTCTTTTTATGGATTCTATAGGGGTTTTATACCCCTTTTTGTCTGCCTTTCACTTTACCATGATACAATACCAGAATGATGGGCCGGGAAACCTACTGTGAGTAGGAGTCTAGGTGCAGACATTCAACAAGCTAACCTAGTAAAGCTAAGTATAGCACATTTTTTATCTACTGCTGATAAGCTGTCCTCTCCACCTCTACAATTAGGATTCTTGAAAAACATGATGTAAAAATGGTTTCTGTGAGTAATGCAGAATGAAAAAAATAAAAGCCTCAAAAAGCATGCTGTAGTCATTGCTTGCAATAGGCTGCATTTGCATAAATTACGATGTCTTCTGTCATATTTTCATTAAGTTTATGATGACTTTTAAACAATAATTTAATCTTAATGCAATGCACCCAAGTTTTAATTTAAAGAAACCATCTCCTGTTCATCTCATGTTTAAAGCTGATGATAACTGTCTTTATACATGAATTACCATTGGACCGTGACCAACAGGATCTGAGCTGAATCCATTAATTCGTAGTTCATCTTCAAAACCAAGTCTGTCATTAACCTTTTTGTCCTCCATCCCTTCACCTAAATAATTTGCTGCATTCTTTATCAAACATGAAGTGCAACAACTTGGACCCTTGCAGTCAAGATGCTGAGAAATTTTTGACTAAGAGATTTCATTGTGGAAAGCTTGAAATATCTTGTCACTTTCACTGAGAGATTCAATTAAATTTTGATCAGTAATGTTACCCTAAATGTGGAAATTTCTGGTTGTCTTGGTTTGAAAGACAGGTGCCTGCTAAGGAAGGCAGGAGTCTCCCTTGGAATGGCAGATGCGACCCCCCTTCCCTCTGAGTTGTTATAATTTTGAAATCAGAGGGCTTTTAGGCAAAGATATGGGAAATAGGAATAACAATTCTTTACTATTATATATCTGTATGTGTATAACAAGTCAAACAAACAACAACAACTATGGCAGTAACAGCAAACAATCACAAACCCAGTGCCAGCCTTCTCGGCTGTCAGGCTATTTCCCCTCGGGTGCAGTTCCGCTCGCAGCCAGCAGGGGCGCTGGCGGCTCCCGGTGAGCAGGGCAGGTGCGATGGTTCCCCCGCGGCTGCAGGGGGCGCTCCGGAGTGAGCTCGGGGAGCACGCGGCACCGGTGCCCTGGGATCCCGGGAAGGGATGGGACAAAGGATTCACAAACCCCTGGGCAGCCGATCCCGGTGTCCGGGACCTCAGGAACAGCAGGTTGGAATGGCAGGCTGGAATGGCAGGGACAAGCAGAAATCCCAGGTGGCAGACGAGATGTATCCAAACTGCGGAGCTGCGGTGGGAACCCCCCGGAAGTCTGGGCAGGCAGGGCGAGCACGGCTACAAAGTAGCGAAGGCTCAAAGTAACGGCAGGGCAGGGCGGCCACGGCCCGGCTCCCAGCAGGGCAGGGAAGGCGGGCTTGGGATCCCGGGGTCTCTCCGACAGAAGGAAAAGCAGCCGAAGAAGCAGCCTCCCTCTCCATCCAAACGCCAGGGACTGACTGTCCACACACCCACGTGAAACAAAAGAGTAGCCAGATGCACCCCACTACAATGGCTAGCTCTTTTGTTTTTCTTAAGTACCCAGCAATTTGTCCCTCTAGCAACATGTATGGGGAAAATTCCTTTAACAGGAAAAAAAACCCAGGAGAACTCCTAAAACCCCAACACTGATTTAATTGAGAGACACAGACAAACAGATTTCAGAATAGCACATGACAGAGGAGAGGGCAGAATGTTTCCATTAAAAGCCTGAGTCACAGAGTCCTTCTAAGCACTTCCAGATACATAAATTTACATCCCTTTGGTATCCCTCTTTTTGTCTGCCTGATCACTACATGCCCTGTTCCCTGCTGCTTCCAACCCATTTCTGTGGTTATTATCTCTCTTATCAGTAGATAGTGAATAGGGTGGGAATGGCAAAAAACAATGAAAGGAAAATTAAATGGTCTTGGATAAAATATATGCTGGGGGGAAAAAAAGCCAAAACAGATAAGGAAAGATAAATGGAAAAAGGAAAAATTAGCAAATTTAGTCGGTAGGAGAGAGAGACAATTAAAGAGCTCTATGAAATAGCTAGAATAAAAAAATACAAATTAATGTTGTCATTTCCCTGTCACTAGCTTTGTAAATCCTATCTGTATTAAAATAAATTTCAGAGCAGTATTCATATTTGTATATTATCAGTTCAGTAACAATCAGACAATTGCATTTATGTAAGCATGTTGTGCCTGTAAGCAATTATGAGTGTCATTATCACTCAGATGTCTTGGTGACAGTTATATAATAATTTATTGTTTACAAATGTTTCTTTATTTGATGTTCCATACAAACCTGATCCAAATCCTCTGATGTAGTTATTTGCTAATAGTCCAAGTATCAATGTAAACCCTCAGTGCACTAATCTGTTCTTCATTTTCAAACCCCCCACCCAAAAAAGTGGTAGGGCTGTAGGTGGATTGGCAAGAGGTTGTCTGAGCTCTAGCAGCAGCAGCCTGGCCAGCTTTTCCTCTACTTTCCATGAGCTTGGATTTGCTGGTGTTTGCTAAGCCTTAATCATTATCAGCAATGTGCCCCTTTTGAAGAGAACAGAAAATTCTGAGGAAAATGTGTCCCATGAAAGCAGGAGCTGTAGTCCAGTGGCATGTATTTAACCATGCATTCATCTGATCCTTCTCAGAAATTTCAGGGCTTATATTTTTTACTCCAGGGAACATTATAAAATCTTCTCCCTTTCAGTGGTGTGTCTGACTGATATCTCTAAAGAAAATGAATTTATTTATACAGTAGGCTCCTGTGCTGGGGATAATCCATGTATGTTAAAGCAGTCGTCTTTCGTAAAAAGAGTCATTTATACAGCCAGTTGCAAACTCTTTGGACCTGTTGATACAGGACACAGCTGTAGCAGCAGGGGCAGAAAGGGCCTGGAAGCATTCCTAGGAAGCAGCTTCACTCTAACGCATGTGAAAACTGTCTTGGTAAGGATATAGAATCATAGGATCATAGAATTGTTAATGTTGGAAAAAATCTAAAATCATCAAGTCCAACAGTTAATGTATCACCACTGCCATGCCCACCACATAAGCATGGTCTCAAGTGCCATATCCACACCTTTTTTGAACACTTCCAGAAGTGGTGACTTCACTGCTTCTCCAGGCAGCCTGTTCCAATGCTTAACAACCTCTCCATGAAGAAGTTTTTCTTAACATCCAGTCTAAATCTCTCTTGGCACAATTTGAGGCCATTTTCTCACATTCCGACTCTTTTTACTTGGGAGAAGAAACTGACCCCCACCTGGTTCCACCCTCTTCTCAGGGAATTGTAGAGTGATAAGGTTCCCCCCTGAGCCTCCTTTTCTCCAGGCTGAGCCCCCCCCCCCCCATCTGCTCTTCATCAGACTTGTGTTCATCCCTTCCTCAGCTCCGTTCCCTTCTCTAGACACACTCCAGCCCCTCAATGTCTTTCTTGCAGTGAGGGGTCCAAAACTGAACACAGGATTTGAGGTTCGGCCTCACCAGTGCCCGGTACGGGGATGTCACTACCCTGGTCCTGCTGGCCACAAGCTGACATCCCTAACTCCACGTAGCCCAGAATTCTGTGATCTCCTGACCTTTTCCTTGTCCCTGTGGGAGGGAGCATATACATGATGCATAAAAAATTGGTCTGGCCTAGGGCATTGCTTACATCCTTTGGTCTTTCACCATTGCAGAGATTCAGAATCTAAAATTAAATAAATAAATAAATAAATAGCTCTAAAATCAGCCTCTGTTGTTTTAAGTCCATATATAATATGTCCTATATACAAGTTCTTCTTTCTTTTCCAGGTTCATAAAAATTTGATTTCTCATAAAAATTGAAATATCAAAATCTCAATCCAAAAATACACTGCATCCTTTAAATGCATTATTAGAATGGAATTTAAATTTTTATTTCAGTCCTTAAACATTTCCCCCTATTTTAGTTCTTCATTCTCTTTGAAAAATAAATCATTGCTCTTGTACCTTAAGGTCTTTGCTGTGATAAATAATTTCAAAACAGCTCCAATACATGGAGTTTGTTTGTTTACTTTAGAGGAGCTAAATAACCATAAGGATTATAATTAATAGAGGACATTTTACACTGAGACTGCAAGACATCTTTAATACTTATTGAGGCAGATAATTTAGTGATTTTGTTTCTTTTGTGAATAAGTGGGGTTTATTTTTTTCCAAATGAAAAATATGCTGCAGATATTACTGATTCTAAATGTACTATTGGCCATTCTTCCTGTTAGTTTAAAATATAAGATCTGTAAAGGACAGTCAATGGCTATGAGCTATCAGTAAAACTCTCAGTGCTTTCTATGTTCTTATTCATATGTAATATAAAATATCACTGAACTTTTGTTTTTCTTGCACATACTCATCCTAATGTAAAAAAAAGAACTTTTGACCGCTACCTTTTTTTTTTTTTTCAATGTTAGTATTAAATTACCTCTTTTGACTTAATAGTTTTGGTAACTGTCATAGTTTGACACTTGCCAAATGCCAGGCACCCATGAAAGCTGCTCGCTCACCCTCCCCTGCCACAGCTGGGCAGAGGAGAGAAAAGTTTGATGAAGGCTTTATGAGCTGAGATAAGGACTGGGAGAAAGCACTCCAAGGCCAAAACAGACTCAACTTAGAAGTACAATGTGAGTTTATTACTAACAAAATCAGAGGAGGATAATGAGAAAAACAAGCCCTTAAAATCATCTTTTTTTCCCCCAACCCCTCCCTCCTTCCCACCAACAGCGTGGGGAGACAGGGCAGTCGGGGTTTCGGTCAGCTCATCACCTGAGGTTTTCTTCCACTGCTGGGGGGAGAAGTTTTTCCCCTGTTAGACCATGGGGTCCCTCCCACAGGAGACAGTTCTCCATGAACTTCTCCAGCTTGGGTCCAATCTCTCAAGAAGCAGTCCTCCCAAAACTGCTGCAGCATGAGTCCCTCCCACAGGCAGACAGTCCTCCCAAAACTGCTGCAGCGTGGGTCACTCTTCCACGGGGTGCAGTCTGTGGCTTTTGTCGAGGTGGACATAACAGCACACACTAGTCCTAATCCATAGTCGAGAGAGATAGAAAAAATTTTTTATTTTCTCTACTGCTATTCTTATACCTCTTCACAATCGCTGTGGCCTATTGAGATTGGCTGCTTAGCAAACAATGACAAGGCTGTCTAACAAACAATGACCATTCAAGCAGTAAAACAATCAGCTATACAAGCAAAGGTATAGTTGCTACATATTATCCACAAGTTCTTCCTTGTACACTCTCAATGTCCCATAACAAGAACATCTTCTCTCATTGATTATCTTCTTGGCCTTCTCTATGGGTTTCATTGAAGCTGCAAAATTTCACTGTAATATTCTCACGGGTAAATTCTGACTGTCTTTAGGTCTAATTCTGTGAAGCCCCCAGTCCAGCTGTCAGCCTCATCAGGTTGCCCCTTTTGTTTTTGTATTACAAAGGCAGCATTTATTGACTTTTGCAGGGCCCTTTACAAAAAAGACAATAAACACAGCACAATGAGCAGGATGCAAAAAATAACCAATAGGATTAGGCATCCAATTTTAAGTAGATTTTTGATCCATCCCACAATTTGCCAATTGCCAAACAAACTATTGAGCCAATCAGATTCTGATTCTTCATGCAATTTTGACACGCTTGTTTGTAATTCTTTAATGTCGGCATGAATAGATTTTGAATGATCAAAGTCATACAACACATTCCATCGAAATCCTCACATCCATGTCCATATGCTAATAACAAAAAATCAATGGCAGATCTATTTGGCAATGTAGCATGCCTTACTGAACCAACATCTGATAATAATGCGGCTAAAGCAAGCGAAGTAGCGTTAGTTTGCCGAGCTAACCAACATCCTAACTTGTTTAACAGTCCCAATGCTTTAGCAGCTGCTATTTGTGGAGAAAGAAAGGAAACAGCCCATTGAGTACCTCGTGGCCAAAATTTGGTGTTGTCATCACAATCAGGGGAAAGCACATGGATGCTGCGTTTTCCCCTCCATGGTTTATGCTGTAAAATCATAGATGTGTTAGGTGTTAACAGTGAGAGTCGTCCTAAGCTGCAAGGACCTCCCTTGATGTGTGATGGGATCGCAGCCCATGCTCAGTCTCCGCAAATAAAAAAACACTGCTGGTGGCAAAGCTAGAGGAACAGCAGTAGAGTGTGAAATATGTGGTGACCTGTAATTGCACAAGGCACTTTCATTTGCAAATACGGGTTGGTTAGGAGAAACATCCCATAACTTCGGACTGATCAGACCCAGAATAATTAAACTTAACACAAAGGTCCATTTTTACAGATCCTAAAAGCTCTATTTCTTGCAGCTCAAGAGTTGCAGGGGGAAGGTATGAAACCCACTGATCCCAAGCATCAGCGTGATTGCATGATTGTAAAAGCTTGCTAACTGTCCTAGGCTTTGACCAGTCATCTATTGGCAAGCCAACAAGGCAAGTAGAAAAAGGATTGTCAGGAGTAGCAGTGGCTAAGCTCAGAGTATCTTGCCCCGTTGCATTGGCCAGGGTAAGCCACACATTGGTTCTTGGCTGACCAACAGGCCAAGCAGGCACTAAGCTCAGCAAAACTGACAAGGACCATATTGGCGCCTGCATTTTTCTGTTACTCATAGCCATTTGCACTCCAGTACATCTCAATGCAAGCCAATACCCCTTGATCACAGGGATATACAGTGCAATACAGTCCTCCTTGGTCACTGCTGCTCAATGCTTTCTCTGGTCAGAGGTAGCTCAAACTATGCTGCCAAGATCATCAGCCTGTGTTGCTGTTATCCTCAGGATCTGGCCGAACAGGTGGTGGGATATTCTGCCGCAAATCAGGACTCACACACCTTGCTGGCACCCACCGTAGTCCAGTATCTGTGGAAACACAAGCGTATCCACGCCCCTAAGTGACAAGGTCCCAGGGCCCTTCCCACTGGCTGGTAAGCAAATTCCTTTCCCATACTTTAGCTCGAGGCAAATGTGTTTCACTGGTGGACTGCAAGGAATAAAAATGATTTAAAATTGGGGGATTGTTTGAATGAGTCAAGTGATTTATGGTATATACAGCTTTCAAAATCTGGACTATGGGGTTTCCCCTTGCATTCTCCCTTTTTGTTTTTCTGAAAAAATTTAAGTGTGTGATGAGCACGTTCAACGACAGCCTGGCCAGTGGGAGAAGAGGAATACCAAATTTGTGAGAGATACCCCACAGACGTAAAAAATTCCTAACTTTCTGGGAGGCGTAGGCTGGCCCATTGTCAGTTTTCACACAGGCAGGTATGCCTAAAGCAGCAAAGGCTTGCTGCCAGTGCAAAATTACATCATGGGCCTTTTCTCCAGCATGAGCAGAAGCCCATAAAACAGAGGAAAAGGTGTCAATAGATACATGCACATATTTAAAATGACCAAATTCTGAAATGTGTGTAATATCAGTCTGCCAAAGCTGTAGGGCCAAAAGACCATGGGGATTTACTCCTAAGGGTAAAGGTCCATTAAAGTTATGACAATCTGGGCAAGCACTAACAATAGCACGAGCTTCTGTAGGTGTTAGTGAAAACTGTTTACACAATGTGTGTGCATTTTGATGAAAAAAGGTGTGAGATGTTTTAGCCTGGGCTAGTTTGTCTGGCTGAGGAACTGCCCAAACAGGATTAGCTAATGCATCAGCACGAGCATTACCTTCTGCAAGAAATCCTGGTAGGTTTGTATGGCTTCTAATATGCAAAACATAAAAATGATAAGTGTGTTGCAAAACAGCTGTCCATAAAGCCTTTAGCAAAAGAAACAAACCAGCATTATTAACTTCTTTCAAAAGGGAACAATCTACTCGTTGTACAACATCTGCAACATAAACTGAATCAACAGTTAGGTTAAAAGGTTCATTAAAATGATGAGAAGCCATAGTAACTGCTTTTAATTCGACCAATTGTGGGGATCCAGTACCCTGACCCTGCAAAGTCTGCCATCCGTCCTCATTTTTCCAGGCGACAATCACTGTTCCTGTTTTTCCTGACCCATCTGTAAATACTGTAGGCCCATTTACAGGAGTACGACTTAATTTAGGTTTTGCTGATAATGGGGTGGTATTCAGTGATTGTAGTAATTTATGACTGGGAAAATGGTAATCAATTTGTTCTGTGTAGCTCTGCAGTGCGCTCTGCAGTGCTGAACTATTGGCCAAGGACCATTCAAAATAATCTTGCTGAATAGGAACAGTAAATTTAGCAGGATCTTTGGCAGCAATTTGCAGGCATTGGTATCTACACTTAATAATTAACTGAGCAATCAATTCAAAAATTGTAGTGACTGTTTTTTTAGGTTTGTGAGATAAAAACATCCATTCTAGAATATGCAATGGGTCAGGGGACCAATGATCAGACCGTTGTGCAATAATACCTGTTGGATGAAATTCTGGAATTACAACAAAAACAACGATATCAATGTCAGGGTCCACATGGTACACATGGCGATTGGAAATAGTTTGTTGGGGCCCCCCCACTGGGTCTCTTACTGGATCACAGCCTCCTCCTGGCACCCACCCACTCTGGTGTGAGCACCTCCCCCACGGGCTGCGGGTGGATCTCTGCATCCCACATGGACCCCCATGGGCTGTAGGGGGACAGCCGCTTCACCTTGGTCACTAGCACAGCCCGCAGAGTTATCTCAGCTCTGGTGCCTGGAGCACCTCCTCCCCCTCCTTCTCCAATGACCTTGGTGTCTCCATGTTCTTTCCCTCACATGTTCTCACTTCCTCCTCTTCTCTGGCTGGAAATAACAGTGCGCTGCCTCTTTGTTTTGGTTTTCTTGTTAAATATATTATCAAAGAGGTGTTACCATCATCTCTAATTGGCCCAGCCTTGGCCAGTGGCATGTCCATCTTCAGAGCCATCAGGGATTGGCTCTGCTGGCCATGGTGGAAGCTTCTAGCAGCTTCTCACAGAAGCCACCTCTGTGGCCCCCTCGCTACCAAAAACCAGTCAGTGCAAAACTAACACAGTAACCTATCTCTAAGCATAAATTCCCAGTAGGTCCACAATAGATAAATGAGCTAACACAATTTTTGGTTTCTTCTTTTAAAATTTTGCCTTTTTGATGTCACATATTTTCCCTAAAAATTTAAGTGGAACTGTAAATATATGATACATCCCATTTTTGAACAGCTAGAATAGTTGACTCCATAATTATATCTTTATAAGGTAAAAAAATAGGAATCATAAGAAGAAATTCACTTTAAAATCTTAATTGTAGGTTATTCATGTTAAGTGTTTATTTTGCTTCTTATCATAAGGGTACTTGGAGCATGCATTTGTGCTCTTACCAGTGTATAAAACAAAATAATTTACAAATTTGTTTTCAAGTGTTGCATTTGCTGTGATCAATACTCATATTCATGCTGTTCACATTTTTATGAACATTGTTATGAATTAGCTTTTGATGGGTGTGACATAAGAAAATATAATTTGAATTTATTGGTAAATATAACTTTTAATTTATCCCATTCATATTCATACTGTTGACGTCATTTAAAGAAATATACTTTTCTAGGAAGAGAACAACAGGATTCTTCCTAATCCTTTTTACCAGGTTTCTTTGGGGAATTTATGATTATACGAAATTTTTTTTCTATCTATTAGTAAGAAAAAGTTAGTGATTTTTAATTAATTAATCTTACTAGAATGGGAATATCATCCTAGAGTTCAGTTAAATACAGCTGGATTACACTAGATCCATGCATGGGGCATATTTCAGAACAAGAATCTATGTAAGATGTTATTCAATAATAACTACATTAATTCATTCATCTATTCTAATTTAGAAATAAACAAAAGTTAATATATGGGATCGCAGGAAATGCCAACAAGCTTGGGGGTTTTTTTACAAAATTGGCCTAAGTTTCCAATAGGACAAAAAAAAAAAATCAACAACTTATTTATTAAATCTGTTGGAAATGTCAAAGTATTTCTGAAAGTGCCACCTTTAAACTGGTCTGAGTCTTCATGTAGGTAAAACTTTTCTCTGAAGTATAAAATAAAACAATCTTTTCTGTAGTGTACACAACAACATAAAATAAATGAAACAATGAACATAATTGTCCTTGACAAAAATCACAAAAGCTTTCCCAAGCCTGCAGTCCTAACATAGAAAAATTGTACTTCACAAGAAAAAAAGGAACATGTAGTCTAATAGATAAGAGGCCACTCATACTGATTAACTGATAAACCATACAAATCAAATCAGGCTCATCAAGTGCTCTTGACTAGAAAAGAGAATAAAAAGAATATGTTCTTTATATTTGAAATATACAACTTTGGGCAAAAAGATTTATCAGTAATATGAAAACCTTCAAACAGTGGAAAATTAATAGGTGAGAGAAAATAATATAATATTGAATATAATACTATTCAAACAAACAAAAAAATCCCCATAGTACTTGTGACTATGGGACAGTGAGAGGTACTCCATTAATAGAAGCAATCAGTTTGGCACAAGACTGTAACAACTTAGGTGTTCTCAGCAAGAATTGAAGCACTTCTTCCATGGGATCCTCAGGTCTTTCTCTTGGAGCTATAGAGTGAGGTATTAGGTGCAGTCAAAAAAAGTAAAATCACTTTCCTTTCCTTTTTGATCAATATTCTACAGTGACAACAACCTGAGAATAAAATTAAGTTACCAGAGTAGAATTCACAGAGTTGTGTGAAGACTGTATATGACTTGCTAAGGGACTGGGCTTTAGGAGTTGACATAATATGTTTTTATCTTCCTCTCCAGAAAATACTAAGGAAATTTTTGCTATCCTGCACCATGTCTTCAATGTCTTTTATTTCATCAGCACCAATAGTTTCTGGTCATATTATCTTTACATTTAGGGGTACAATTTACAATTTAAAAAAAAGTGATTTGGATACAAATCCAGAGCAGCTTTGCCCTCTCCATTACATAATATTGACTATTGATCAATATTACAGGTTATCAACTAGGATGATCCTAGTGTTGCCTTCTGGACTTTTTAATTGTTGAAACTCAGGGAATTCTGTTCAGAGATAAGTATATCTTCCTAACACAAGAAACGTCCATTAAAAAATCCATTAAAAAAGCCTTAACAAACTAATGTGTTGTTAAACTGTTCTAAGTAATTATTCATCGAAGACATTCTCAAGTTCTTTCATGTTGTGGACAATTTTTCATCCATTCATGACTGCTTTCCTTTTGGGCCTCCTTTTTCCAGATGTTATTTAAGCAGATACAGTGCTTCACTCTCTTACAGACAGTGGCATTAGGACTTGAAGTGACAACTGATTCAATAAAAATTCAGTTTCACACAGATATTTGAGCTACTTTATTATATTTGAATAGAACAGCAATGTATTTACTGACTCTATTTTTATTGAACATGGTCTATCTGCATCTTATTTTTCCAAGTTATTTTTAAGACCCCTTTTCTTTGCCAGTGTTTGAGTTCCTTTTCATTTTGCTGTTAATTGCAAGTTTGGACACAGGTGCATCATGATAAAAGTCATAATGAAGTTGGATAAATTGCAATCATGAAAGTCCAGGGAATTTTTTTACTTCTTCAGCCAGTTTAATTATATAAGGTCTTCTGGAAAGCTTAAATAGGGGACAGAATTGACTGCAGACTTCATCAGCAGTGTTATTAGTCGGATAGTTGAAGTATTTGGAAGGTCTTGTGACTGTGTGACAGTGTAGTACCGACTGATGGCTGAAAGCCAGACATTCATTACATGATGTGTCAGGCCCTCAGTTTGCAGTAGAAGTCTTCTCTATTGAATGCAAAATAAAAAGTTTTTGAAAGGTCCTAACAATCTTACTGTCATATAGAAGGAATTTAATAAATTATGTTGCTTTAGACATTAAAACGTTATATCAACATTTGTTATGGTCCTTAGGAAAGAACAAGTCCCATTGAATTTTTAATAACAAAGCTCTGACAACACAGGCTGAGTATTTTTGAATCTATTAGTACTACAAGGTGCTATCTAAGCAAGGTGTGCTTATTTTGTTGTTGACAATGAATAAATCCTAAAAAAACCAGGAATTATCTGTGAATTTGCCGAGATCACTACCTGAATCCATAATTGGAAAAGATAGCTCGAGTGAAATCCTGACAGCAATCATACTGCATGTTTGTTTCAACACTTTTTGATAATATTACTTTTGCTCTTATGGCTTCTTGTGGGACATTTAATTTCAGGTGGTATTGTAAGGAAAAAATAATTGTACAATAACAAATTCTTTTGGTTGGGTCACTTTGTTCTCCATATTTTTATAACATATTGCAGATGGCCCAAAAGATTAACTCTAATGACCAAACCCACTGAAATGTAGGTAGTACATAATTGCTTCCACAGGCTGCAGCATATCATATCTGGTCCTGAATTTTTCTGCTAAACCCAGAGCAGCACAGAGTATTCCAGCTGATTCTTTCCCTGCATCTAAAGCACCATAAGTCTTTAATCCTTTACAGGACAAGCTGTAACTGGAAGTCAGTTGTAACTCACAGTGTTAAGAATATTTGGGATTGGCAGTTGCACGTGTGTTAACTCTGTCCCACTTTTGCATGGTCTTTTGCATGACAATCAAAAGCCAGACAGACCACAAGAATTTCTATATCTTTTCACTAAACTGTCACCTACAGTGACATCCCGAGAGAGCATGGTTAGTGCCATGCAAACAGTGTCAGCCTTTTTTTTTGGGTATATTCAGATCCCTGTCACTAATCTTACTACAAGTCTTATTTTCACATATAGTTAATCAGGTGGACCTCAGTCCCTTCAAGTTCAGATCATATCCTCGCACCAAAAGGTTCTGACATCTTAACCTTAACCTTCTTAAATTAAATAGTGATATTTGAGTGTCACTGACCTGAGTTCTGCTGAATGAACCCTTAGCAGTGAAGTAAGACTAGAATCAGTGTTCAACAGATGAGCAGGTTTCAATGAAGTTGTTCCTTCTCTGCATGGGAACTTTAGAGATATGTATATGACCTTTTATCACTACGCTAATTCATGCTCACTGTATTTTTTAAGTTTATATTCAAGAAGTAGCAAATGTATTGGAATTATTTTCCAAATAGTTCCTACATTATTACCTTAATGTGTTGCTGACATTTTATTCCTTATAGACAAGATGGCAACCATCTTTTATGAGGAAACTGGGAGATAAACCTACTTTTTCTCATTCCTTGCAAAAGCTGCAAAGACATCCTTCTTGTTAAGTATAATCATTACTATTAAAAGTCAGCTAGGTACATAAATATCTTAGACTTTAATCCATCTACAGTAATTAAAATTTTATAAAATTGCTCTGTCTTTCTCGATTGATTACCTGTGACTTTAAGCCACTCCAGAACTTTCATTAAGTATATCACTTTTGATATGGAATATTTCACAAATGCATTCAGCATATTATATTATACAAAAACTTCAGGAACAGTTGCATTTAACAACTATTATACCCACATGTTGTTTAATCTGAGCCAAGTTCCTTCAGGCACAGCTTAACTGTCCCTTCTGCCATATAGAAGCATCTGTGCGATGAGTCTGTGAGAGTATTTCATTGTGTGCTCCACCAGAGATAGTTCCTCAGAACTCTGCAACAACTTGCACTATGGGCATCTGAAGTGATGTCTCTGCATATTTATGAATTCAGGTTTCTGGGGACTATCTGTTATTCACAGAACACAATATAGGAGTGTTAAATGTGTATTTTATACAGCACAGGAAATATGGCATCTTAGTTATTATGATATCTGTAGATTTGGTTCTTATTCTTTTTTAATTTCTTCTAAATATCAATTTGTATATTTTTTCCCCTCTATCGTATTGATTCTATCCCTTTTTGTTATGCTCTTTTGCAGAGAAAAGAAAACTGGGTGTGTATCATGGCTGGGAGGAAATTGGGTGAGAAGGATACACATTCTGTAGGATATTGCTGGTTTTGCAACCTTCTCACGCAGAAACTGACATTCATGAGTTCTATCAATGTTCATTATTTATACAATTCCCAACATGAATTCATTCTTCTGAAAACTGAGCCACTTACTATGCACTTCACACGACTAAAGCCAAGTAGCCACAAATAGCATCCTATTGTCCCTACTTTGAGAGGTACTTACAGCACGTGAAATTTGTAAGATTTTAGCTTGAAACCCATTTAAATAAGTTCTAAATCTGTGAGTTCTAAATCTTCTCTAAACCCATGATTTTATTGTTATGCATTTTCACAAATTCTGATATTTTTTGCCAGTGGTATAGCAATGTCAAATCAGGCTGTCTGGTTTACTCCTACCATTTGAAAGAGTAGCTTAAAGAAAGGTAAACACTATAATTTCCCATGATTGGAAGAACACAAATATTTTAGTGACCATAGCTTTAAAGTTATGCAAGGGATTTCTTTGAATGTAGTTTGTTCCTTTGATATTAACACTACCAAGTACACAAATAGAGATAATCACAGAGCTGTGAAGTCACACAGCTACAAGAGGTAAACACTTACGAACACATACTTTTTCTAATTGCTTGAGTAATTTACAGTCATTTCCTTTGTTTCTCCTAAGTGCTTATGTAACATAAGAAAATTTAGTCCCAGAGTAACAAAATAAGGGACAGAAGTTTTGTTTCATCTTCAGACCTAGGGCCAAATATCTACCTCTACAGGTTTCAATGCACTTTTGTAGTCAACGTATGAATTCAGATTCCTACTTTCAAGCATTGAAAATTGAATATACTGGCTATTAGGAATATTTGGAACACAGAAACTGCTATTCCAGTAACAGTGGTAAATGCTGCAGAATTTAAATATCTCACCCTGAACTGCGGCTATTCTTGCAGTTTTCTTCCATGAAAGACCATTGCCTCCACCCTGTTGTGGTTGTGTAATAAAGTGTGAACATGCTTGCACAGAAAACTTGCAATTACATGAGGATTATTAGGGGTAGTGTCTTCCTGAAAATCCTTTGACTCTTGTTAAGTATATCTTTATCCTGGAATGAAGGGATATATTACAGCACTGAAGAGATATTGGAGCAGAGAATGGGAAAACAGGCAAAAAAAAAAAAAAAAAAGAAAAAGGGGGGGTCTCACCATTGCCTCTTCTGTAACTGTATTTTAATAGAAGAACAGAGCCTAGCAAGCTGTCAGTGTGGCACCTTCCATGAACACATCTATAAATACACTTAAAAAAAAAATGGCCATAAATCATGTTTTGTCATTAGAGAACATAAAGGGAAATTATAATTTTTCCACTGACAAAAGCGGGGGCAGGGGGAGGGGGGGAGTCATGGCTCTAAAGTCACCTCTACTCTTATTTTCCATTCTAATCTAGTCTGCTTTTCATTTTGCAGCTGAGTGATTGATTCAGTTAGGCATTAGTTTTCTTGGCTTGCTTGATATCAAAGACTTTAAGCACTTGCAGCCAAAGAGTGGATTCTTTGTCTGAGCAATCAAGGGTTGTATCAGGGACTGCAATGCCTGTGAGGAGGGAGAGCAGCAAACCCACCAGTAACAAGGAAAACTTAGACACACAAAAAATTGCTTCTATGCAGCACAGAAACAAGAAGCTACAATGATCTTGCTAATAGCTCTTTTTCTGCCCTCTTGACCTCAGCTGATTTTGATGTTAAGAAATACTACCCTAATACAGCCTCAAAATCTAGCAGCCTTTCTGCTCACAGAGGGGATGCTGTGTGTTCCACTGCAGTAAAACCTCTCTGCTGTGTGGAGAAATAGCATCAGTGATTGTAGGACTTGGCCCTTAACACTGACACATCGAGCTCTGCCATTTCCAGCACTTATAATCAGTGAGGAAGTGAGAATTTTAAAAATTAGAAAAACAATTGTGCTTCTGCTACCAGTAACATTTGCCAGGTCAAATGCTTGGATCCAAAGATATGTTTCCAAATCCTTGTGAGGGGGGCCTGGTTTTGACTGGAGTAGGGTTCATTTTCTTCATGGGAACTTGTATGGGGCTGCATTTTGGATTTGTGTTGAAAACAACATTGATAACACAGGGATGTTTTCATTATTACTGAGCTTTGATCAGTGATTCAGAGCCTTTTCTGCTGCCAGAGAGCTGGCTGGGAGTGCACAGGTGCACAGTTGAGAAAGAGGGTGCAGCTAGGACAGGTGACCCCAGCTGACCAAAGGGATATTCCATAACATATGTCATCAAGCTCAACATATAAAGTGTGATGAAGAAGGAAGGGGGGACGTTTGGAGGGATGGAGCTGGTCTTCCCAAGTCACCATTATGTGTGCTGTGGCCCTGCTCTCCTGGAGATGGCTGAACACCTGCCTGTCCATGGGAAGAAGGGAGTTAATTCCTTGTTTTGCTTTTCTTGAGTGCACGGCTTTGAATTTCCCTGTTAAACTGCCTTTAACTCAAGCCATGAGTTTTCCCAGTTTTACTTTTCCAATTCTCCCTCCCATCGCCGTGTGGGAGTGAGCCATTGGCTGCAGTGCTCAGTTGCCAGCAAGAGAGAGAACCATGACAAAGGGACAAGATCGGGGTAATGCTGACTTCTGACATTTAGTCCCAAAACCCAGTTTTCAGAGAAACAAAATGGGTGTGTAGGCTCAATATGAAGGATAGTAGCTCTAACATGTCCCCAACTGACTGATGAAAGATCAATGAATCTTTTTTGTGCTAAAGCACTCCTGAAAAGGTTGTTATAATCATAGGATCACAGGGGTTGGAAAAGACAACCAAGATCATCAAGTCCAACCTTTGACCAACCTCTACTATGCCAGCCAAACCACAGACCAGAGTGCCACATCCAGTCATTTCTTGAACACCTCCAGGGATGGTCACTCTACCACCTCCCTGAGAAGCCCGTTCCAATGGCAGACCACCCTTCCAGTGAAGAAATCCCTTTGGATAACTAACCTGAACCTCCCCTGGTACATCTCAAGGTTATATCCTCTCATCCTGTTACTAGCTGCCTGAAAGAGCCTGACCCCACCTGGCTCCACCTCCTTTCAGGCAGTTGTAGAGAGCAAGAAGGTCTCCCCTGAGCCTCCTTTTCTCCAGGCTGAGGCCCTGCAGATCCCTCAGCTCCTCCTCATCAGACTTGTGCTCCAGACCCTTCCCCAGCTCTGTTCTCTTCTCTCCAGCCCTTCAATGTCCTTCCTGTAATGAGGGGCCCAGAACTGATCCCAGAATTGGTGGTGTGGCCTCACCAGTGCCCAGCACAGGGGGACAGTCGCTGCCCTGGCCCTGCTGCCACACTATTGCTGATACAGGCCAGGTGCCATTGGCCCTCCTGGCCACCTGGGCACTGCTGGCTCATGTTCAGCTACTGCTGACCAGCACCCCCAGGTCCTTTTCAAGCTTTCCAGCCACTCTGCCTCCAGCCTGTAGCACTGCAGGGGGTTGTTGTGACCCAATGGCAGGACCTAGGTCTTGGCCGTTTTGAACCTCAGACAACTGGCCTCAGCCCATGGATCCAACCTGTCCTGATCCCTCTGCAGGCCCTTCCTGCCTTCTAGCAGATCAACACTCCCACCCAACTTGGTGTCATCAGTGAACTTACTGAGGGTCCACTTGATCCCTTCATCCAGGTCATCAAAAAAGATATTAAACAGGACTGGTCCCAGTACTGAACCTTGAAGAACCCCACTAGTGACCAGCCACCAGCTGGTTGTAGCACCATTCACCACCAAAAGAATACAGGCATAAATGATTTAAGTCTCTTTTTCATTAAAATATTCTAAGCACAGCCTAGAGCTTGGGACAAACATTTGATATATAAAAAACCCCAACAAAATAAAAAACCTCTTGAAGTCTTAAACAGGTCTTTAGAAATTGAATTAAAACTTATGATTTTCGTGTGTCACTGAAACATCAAAAATGGCACAGAATGGAGAAATTAATATATGTTTCTAAAGGTCTGGAAAGAATCCAGAGATGAAATGCTGAATCTGAGTTTAGAATACTTTTAAAATAAAAAAATATCAGTCCAAGGCACATATAACCCTTTCAACTTCAGGACCAACATTATCCAGAACACGTGAAGACATTATCGAAGGCAGCCAACACTGGCACAAAAAACCACACAGGACTTTGTGAAGACTTGAGTAAAAGAAAGGGATTAACTAAAATATGGTAACAAGAATTTGAGAGAATCTGACAAGCTTCCAGTCAAAAAATCATGTGTCATCTGTACACATGGCAGCAAAATTACAGCTCCCACAGCTGAGGACACTGTATCAAGGCTTTCCTATTGATATGGAGAGTCACTAAAGTGAGAGCTGGTATGTTCACCTTGCTGTTGAAAAAACTTGTGACTTATAGCCATTGACACAAGTCTTTCCTTCAAGGATGTGACATCCCATAGAAACATTTTAAACCTCACATCTGGACAAAGAAGCACAACTTTCTGGGGTTTTTCTTCTTCCTTACAAATTCACTAATTTAGTGTTAAAGAAACGTATTCCATGGCTGTTCTAATGGCTTTCAGCCATTTTTCTTCCTCTGAATTCTGTGTGCCCTCTATGAAGAGATAAGTTTCAGACATAGGAAAACGATAGACATGACTGTATAATCCAGAAATGGGACCAACTGAGCATGAGACTAAGAATGAATCCCTTAGACAAAGAGAATTCATTTTGCTTGTACTCATAGCTCTCATATTGCACACACAGAGAAATATATATATATTGCCATGGGGATGTTTATTATTTGTCTGAGGGAATATACCTGTCCGAGGGCATCTGTTCAGAAGGATTTATGACTCCTGATTATATTAACAAAGAAAATTCAGAAAAAATCAGAAAAAACTTTCATACTTCCAATCAGTTTACCGCAACATGAGCATAATATACCCAGCAATTTTAAGCCATTTTCATTTGTACTGTGCATCAGTAGCAATCTTACCAAGACTAATGCCTGGAGTCAAGTTGCAGAATTTACAACTAATACATTAGATGTGATTTCAGTGTGTGTCTGAGTTTTGGGGCATGGGGAAATATAAAACTTGCCCAGAGCAGCAGGTGATCAGACTCCAGTGACAAGTTTTAATAGAAAAAAAACTTGATAGAATCACCTTAGACTCAGTAGTCTCACATGGGCATACCAGCAATATGAAACTTGGACATAAAAGATGGGTGAAAAGAGAATTTGAAAATAAAGAAAATTTTTGAAGAAGGGAGAACTGTAGAAATACAATGTTGTTAAAGAGTGAATTAGTAAGGAAGGAATTATTGAATCATATCTTATATGTATCTCTCAGAAGATCTGGGACTGTAGTTATCAGATAAGAGATGTAAAAAGCTTAGAAAGAAATAATGCTGTGTCCTCTACTTGTGCAGGGTCACCTTACAGATCACTTGATTGTCATGATAATCTATAGCAGGCCTGTTATGCTAATTCCATTGTGTACATACCCATTTCATCGTGCTCCAAACAATAACAAGTCTGGCAAAAACTGCTTTATGACACTGGCTCGCAGATTGATCAATAGCTGAGGAGAAACTCACATACTTTTAGCACCTGTGCAAACATATATAGATTTGCAAAACCAGAGGAACTCCACTGCCTCTGACTGGCTTTTTAAAGCTTGCACTGAGCATCCGAAAGCTTATTGACTGAGAGGTGAGAGCAATAGTGCCAGTTATCCTGTTCCTCGATGAAAAGAGAAGCACATTAATGAGCTCCTTTTTCCTTTGGCACAATACTTTACTACAGAAAATAATGCACATTCCCAGACACTTGCCAAAAGAGGATACACAACCCACTTCCCCACCTGCACCTACTGCTGAAAGTAACTTTAAAACTCTAATGTGCCCTGACACTTCTAAGTACCCTGGGAGAGCAGAGCTGGCTTTCTCCAGTAATCCAGCCTGTTAGCAGGTGCTGCAAATCCAGAGGCAGATGTTAATTGATTCACACTGACAGCTTTGGCAGATTCTGCTCGTTAGCCTACCCTGACTGTAACTGCAGCCAAGAGTATCTCCCTGAGCAGAGGAATTGAGGGTTAAGTAGTCCTAGTGTGCTAATAAGACTTTGCCTTAGGAGGTAGATAAGCTTGTGCCTGTTTTCTGTTTTGGCTTATAGTGTAACTAGAGAGGGACTAAAGTGTGAGGACTATGCATGTATGGGTGATGTCAAACCTGAGGTGACTTTGAGATTATCCTTTCACGTACAAACCCCTAAAGTTTTAGCTGCTTGCTTATCTTAGTTTTGGTTTATCTGTCACAGTAAAAGTGTTTTGGATTAGAGCTATGTTTTACTGCTAGATGTGGTGATTAATATTGACTCTGTCCTCCAGGAGCTGCAGTGAGGAGAGTTTCAGAATGGGTGTTTACTCCCTGTTTGATGGAACTAAGTCTCTGCTGATTTCTTTTCCCTAGCCAATATCACTAAAAAGTAAATAGTGGAATAAGAGGTAAAAAATCTTGTCTCATAAGATGCCGAACACCTTGGTTGTTCTAGAAAAGACTGAGATTCCCTTTGTGATGGGATCTGAGTTAGGAAATGATGCTGTTTTGCTTTTGTTTTTATGTGCAAGGAAATAGGAAAGTGTCAATACCAGTAGGCTTCTTTAAATGTCAGTTCTAAAATACCTGTGGTATGTAAAGGCTTGTTTTATCTTAGACTAAATGTGATTTGAAGCTCTTTTTCAATTACAATGACTGAGGAAAAAACCACTCAGGTCTAACAGCTCTGTATTTTGTTTGATAAAACAGACCTCTTATGAAGCTGAAAGGATTTTTTTAGGACATGTTGTACAATTTCTAGACTTATAAACTAATATTTCCCCAAGATACACAACTAAACTCTGTGTTGAGACCTAAGGAAAAGAGTAGTCTAAGAATAGGCAGGACTCTATGCCTCTGAGTGAAGACATTCACAAATGACAGTCCTCTTGGCCAGTGACAGCGTAGCTATTAAATGTTATGAAAATGATGTTACTGTGGAAAAAGAAATAAGTTATTCTTAAGAAATAGCTCAAAATCCATCATGTCATTTTGAAACACTGAGAAAGCAGGTTGGTTACTTTCGAAGCCAAGTATGGAGGAAATTAGATATTTTCACATTATACAAATGTTATAAAAAATAGGGACATTTTTGACATCCTAACTGGAAACTTGATAAAAATGGTAGTAGAAAGCAAAGTATTCTCTTTTCTGTCTCAGTTAGTGGCATTGCACACTGATCTTGTACTGCCTTGTCTCTCTGCACCTCTAAAACTTCTGCAGTACCAGCTATATTAAGCACTTGCAGTATTTTTCTATTTACTTCAGACCCCAAACTTTACACTCATTTTCTGGGTTAGTAGATGATGACCAGCTACATCATTACCATCTAAATCCATAACAACAAATGTTTGTCTGTCTTTGTGTTTGGGGAAGGGAGTGAGGAGAGATGCTAGGCTGTTTAAGAAATCTTATACCATTGTTCAACAGAGATAAATTTTTAATCCACTATAGGGAGGAAAAGGAGTGTTTATGTGATAGAGGATATACTGGCATGGTGAGAGAGGGAGATAACGGTTGAAAGAGCTGCCTGAAGGGACTTTCGTGCTTCCAAGTCATCCAGACCTAAAGAAGCATTTGAGGAGTGTCTGTCCCTTAATTAAGGCAACAGCATGTGATAATTTAGCCTCTGAGAAGCCTGGGTTTTAATTTTTTTTTTTTTTTTAATCTGACAAATAAACCGAGAGGATTTGCTTTTTTTGTTTAGGCGGAAGTGAGGGGGGACAGCTTGGGGAAGCACTGAATACTTAAACTGATTTGAGCTATGTAAAAGTTACAAGTGATAGCTTATTTCACCTAACATGCTGTTTGCCTTGCTTAATAAATGTAAGCAGGCAGTTCTTATGGCTCAAAACTACCAGTGGTTTATATTATATTTGTGATATCACAGCTTGAACTACCAATAATTTAAATGTAGAAATCTTCTTGAAAATCAGCTGGTTGGCTCATTTGGAGGAATCCAGGCAGTGTAATAACTGCTGTGTCAAAACTGGTACTTTCCAGTGTCTTACTAGATATGTATTTCAGGCACACCAAGTGTGTCCACCCAAATAACTTTACGTAAACACATTCTCCATGTCTCTTTATGGTATGACTCTGACTTGTTTAATTTATATTGGGAAAGAAATTTATTTAGAAGTTTCAGTATATGAAGGAACACATTGCCACAGTCGACACATTTCTCCCTCTTAACTCGTATTTCCAGGAAGTATCTTAATGTAATGATAGTTTCTAATACTTAAAATTCAGGCTGCCAAAAGTCAGAAGCCAAGTGGACTCTGTTGCAAGTAGACGCTCATTGCAGCTTCCTTTTGTGACCTGCCTGGGTACTGCTCTTTCTCAGTAAGCCATTTCATTACACTAGTGGTAAAAAATAATATTAGCATAGGAGAAATTGTCCTTGCTGTTTCAAGGTGTGTGATGACAGACCATGTACTTCAAGGATTATTTGGCTCTTGTCATTATTTTATTTGGAAAACTAACAGAAATTAATACCTGTAATAAATATTTTCACCATAAACCGTAAGACTGGAAATAGCTTTTTCCTTTTTTTTTTTTTTTCCTCCTCGTCCCCACTATGCTCCTACTCCTTGTATTTAAAGTTTTGCTACTGTCAGATATACTGCATTGCCATGGACTTAGTTAATGGTACTGGGTACTGCATTATTTACTCTAGAATTACTGACTTCTTGTTAACACTTTCAGCTAGGAAATGACCTGTCACTAGGCTGATGTAAGTAGTTATTGCCCCGTGTTGTCATTCTAAGCCCTATTGTACCATTTAGGTGCACCCTTCTGATGTGTCTGACCATTCCTTGACAAATAAAGACAAAAACTCTGATCTAATACAGTGGCAATAGGCTTCATGGGATAGTCAGTAAAAATCCTCAGTGTCATGCATGACAGACTACTTTGGTTGCCATAGTGATAGCAGCACCATTTGTCTCTAAAAGGTGACAGTTTTTTTCCCCCAAGCTCTTTAAATGTTTGATTGAAAGACTCTGACACAACTATTGATATTGATCAGTGAGTGACTGAATGCCCACTGCCAGCAATAGCATTGCATCTTTCACCAGAATGGGCTTTAATGAACAGATTCAGGCACTTTCATTTTTCCCAACCTCCTTATCAGTTTTATTCTTTTTTTTCTTTTTGTTTTTTGTTCCTTTTAATAATAAATAAGGATAGATTTTGTAATTCAGTAGAACAATGGTGCTACAGTTTTCTAGATTTGAGAGTACTGATGGGGGTTGGCCAATAGCGTCATCCTGTGATGGCTGAAATAAACCTTCAAGTAGACAAAAATATTTCTTTGTGGTTCATCACATAGTGCACTGGTTCCCCTCTGCCCCATGTCTCTTGTTCCAGGGTACCAGCTGTTGAAATTCTTGGAAAAGTTTTTAACTTTTGCTGGAGTCTTTTTGCCCTATCCTCTTCAAGATAATATTTCATTCCCACTCAGATTTCTCTTCTCCCACAAATGTGTCTTCTTTTCCAGTGCCTAGCAGGACAATGATTAATTGTCAAGAAATGCTCAGTTGAGATTCCAGCAAGTGAAAGAGACAGGATCTGTCATGTACCTTTCCTCAGGAGTGTACAAGGATTGTTGTTCTGACGGACTGAAATTCTACCTTCTCTTAAATATGTCCATTTCTTCCTACATGATTCTTCAGCAGCTGTTTCTGAGGTTGGTGATACCAGTCAGCCATATGATGCCAGGTTTTCTCACTGCATGGGATTTCTTTCTTCTCAAGCCTTTCAAAGCAAACCCATTATTTTTTTCTCAAGGGTTTGTTCCAGTGGCTTGGGTTTGATGGGGTCCGCCACCTACTTCATTTGTGAGTAGTTTAGTGGAGATGTATAGCTCATGTAAAATGGTAGTTAATGTCACAAAATAGAGAAAAAAGGCTCATCTAGCTAAGGAGAAATATTATCTCAACACTTAGGGCTTATACTTAGGAAAAAAATTCACAGTTTTCTTTTCTTTGACCACAACAATTCCTGTTCTTTCACTGATGAGACACTTCCCACCCCAGCATGCATCCCACCCCACCTTTTATTCCCACATGGCTGAAGCTGTGGAGTTGATGTATGTTAGGAGGTGGGGTCTTGTCCTTGTTTGATCTGGAGCTCACTACTGGCTTGCTGCAGGAAATGTTATAGGGGTTTTCATCAGTGTTTATAGCTGCAACATCAGTGGAACTAGTTCTAGGTGACCTTTATTCACTGCTTCTTAAGTGTGTCCTAAGCTCTCCAAAAGCAGTGTTTCAGGGTCTGACTTCCTCATGATAAAACATGAGGAATGATAGAGGCACTAGGCAGCTGTAGGTCTGGAGTGAGTGGTGTTTTCTGGCATTGAGTCTGTGGCATCTTCTGCCTGAATTGGTGTGAGCTTTGCCAGCTATTGTCATACGAAAAGAAGACAGCAACTCACAGAAATAATTAATGCATTTCAAAATATGATAATGCCTTTGCAGAAAACTGCTACAGAACGCTATTTTAAATAGTAACAGGGATTCTTAAAGGTGCTCTTGAGTTGCTGCTGGGTTATTTTGTTGGGTTTTTCCCCCTTAGCCTTTGCAAACCAAAGACACTGCCCACGGTTATTTTCTTGAGTCTTTTAGATGGATTTTTTTCTTTTCAGAAAGTTTATTATTTATAATACGTGACACAGAGGAGTTCATGCTATTCTGTGGCCTTGAAGTACTACTGAATAATAATGTCTAATAAAAGAGGTTGTCTAGACTGTTTCTCTGTCCTTGGTCAAATCTCTCTCACAAGTGTTCACTATTCCTCTTCTCAGTGACTCATTAAAGTTTTTAGAATTGGCATGTTGGGCACTACATGAGTAAATAAGCTTGGTCATCTCACTCAAAGCTGTAAAGAGCTGGCAGGGTTCTATGAACAGTCTTATATTTACTGCTCTTAATAGGTCTTTGGCTACTCTCTTGTCCCTTTTTATTTTTCTTTTTCACATACTCAAATTAGAAGAAAATAATTGACTTTGAACCTTCTGTTGGTGTAAGCTTTTTAAATTTGCCTGTCTGGAGACTTACATATTTGCGATATGATTTTGTCTAGTCAGGGAATGTAAGCTTACTAGACATCTTGAAGTGATTTCATGGTTTGTATATTTTAAAAGTAATTGTTCCCAATTTAATAATGAGTAATATTAAGTGAGCAGTATTCAAGATGGTCTGCTTTTAAAACTTCAGAGAATGTGAACTCAAAGTACAAAAGTTTGATATTTTTTTTTTTTGGTCAGGTACAGGGAAAAAGGTTTCTTTAAAATTCACTTTTCTATATTACTGTGTTTTTAAGGTGTCCTTTATAGCACCCTCATAGGGCTGGGACACATTACCATTTCTGCTGAAAAGGGGAGCAGGAATTAGTCTGAAAAGACTACAGATTTCACTGTATTAGAATTACCAAGTGAACCAGGCACAGAAATGCAAGCACAGAGACAGGCATGGTAGACTTAAAATGTGATCCTTTTATTCAGAAATAAACTAGATATAAATGGTTCTGACCTGATGTGTTTTGTTGAGTTTTTTTCTTTAAGATTTCTAGTTAAAGTCGTTATCTTAGCAGTCAGAGAAGTGGTGATAACTTTTCAACAAAAAACTGAAATAAGAACTAAGTGGTACCTGGAGCGTAGTTGAACAAAAAGATGTCTTGGCACCACTCACATGGCATTCCTGTTTCAGATTTATCTTGCATATATGCATCACATTTTCTAAATGTCAAACTGAAAAGATCACAGAAGAAATACCGTAATTTATTTTACTTCTAATTTCCACCCCGTGATTTCCAAAACTTTAAAATCATGTGTGCTCTATGGCCTTGCACTGAAGAATTGAATACAAACTCAGAAAAAGAATGAGTTTAATATTCTGTTGTTTTAACTCCAATTATGCCGGTTTGGCCAAATTTAGAAATATATCCTCCGAGAGAAGGCAGGTCACCACCCCTCCCCCACCAGGTCCGGGAAAAATAGATTTTCCTCGAAGGAAAGTGAAGGAGATAAAACTATTTATTTAACAAACACATGGGAAAAGGAAAATAATGATAAATAATAAAATCTCTCACTGTGGAGAAAAAACCTGGGAAAGCATTAGAGTCCTCCCTTTGGTCTCCTCGGAGCTGGGGCTTGGCCCAGGGCCAGGCCCTCTGTGCCCGGTGGAAAGCCCTCCCAATGTGCTCTGATGTTACAGCAATCAAGCAGTCCAGTAGAAAAGGGACAAAATCCGAAATTCCAGGGAAGGAAAAAAAGTTCAACTCTCAGTCTCTCTCCGGAGAAAAAGAAGCTGAAACTGGCCAAAAACTGACCCGGGAGCCACAAGCTGGGTGCTTCCTCGCTCCCCTGCCACAGCTGAAAAAAAAATTCACTATCTCTGTGTGACCTTGAACAAGCTGCAAACTGCTTTGAAAAAGTTTTGCTCAGTTTTTCCTTCCCCCTCTCAGGCTCAGTTTAAAGGCACAGAAAGGCACAAGAATTTCTGGGCACAGGGCAGCGATATGGGATACACATCATAAAGTCACCCCAAGACACCAATGTAAGATAAAATACTTAATTTCTGGAAGACTAAATGCCTGACTCAGTCTACAGCTATTTTGTTATGTTTTTTTATTTATTCCAGAAATAAAATGTGCTTTGTAAGTGATCCTTTATGGGTTTGTTTGGGGTTTCTTAATATGCTCTTGGTTTCATAGTATTAATCTGAAAGCACACATTTTTGTGAATAAGAACTACAAGAAGGTTAATTCAGTAATTCAGCAATGTGTTTAGTTGCTTCATTCATTTGCCCACTTGAGGCAGTTTTTTTTAGGAAATAAATCTTAGTGCTATATTGCTTTTCGAATTTTAATCTTATTTGTGCCTTAAGTGCATTCCTTCGTGGCTGAAATTAAAACTACCAACAACAAAAAAATGTGTCAGATATCACAATGGGTAATCACATTGGTAAGAATCTAATATTAAGAGCAATAACTAACTCAATGAGAATGACAAAAAATGTGGTAAATTCAGTTAAAACCACCTAACATATCCTTTGGAAAATGTCATTAATGGTTGTATTATTAGCTAATAAAGATGTCATCTGATTTGGTTCCCTAGTGATCAAGGCTTTAAAACCTAATCTAATAAACAGTTTAGTATGTTTGTCTGTGATTCCTAAGTAATTTAATTAATCTGACCACATAATATTATTGCAGCTCAGAACTGTGATTTCTAGGAAATTAAACCAACATGACACTGGTTCATTCCATTAGATAGCTGAAATGTTTTCTAACACTTCACTGTTTGGTAAATATCCTCATAATTCTGGATTTAAAAAGAGGCCTTACAGTAAATGTTCTCACAAGAGAGAGGTATCTATTACAGTTTCTACTTCAATGGAAAGTTTCAAAAATAATAAAACAATAAAAGAGAATATTTCATTTCATGGCTAATCATAGGATGGCTATTTATCCCAACTCCCCACCCCCCCCCTTATCTCTCTAAGAGGAACTCAAGGTTTTTTTGAGTCTATGTTATTTTTGTTGAACTCTTAAATTATTTGCACTAAGATCTTTGAGGAAATATGCAACATAGGCCATTTCTTCATTAAATCATCTTAGAATAGCTAAATGTGTCACATAATCCTTTTTATTTGAAAAAACAAAGCAAACAACTCTTGTTCATTAGCACATCAGTGACAATTCCACATGTTCCAGTTAGTCTTTCAGTCATCATACCATGCCACCATTTTAACAGAAAAGATTAATGGAATTCAAATAGTCATCTTGTCTCCTGTATGCACTGCTGGTGAATCTTCAGCCAATGTGACAGCTGATAGGAAAACACACCTGTTGATTTGGAAGCACTCTGCATTGCTTGGTAACACTGAAGAGCTTCAGGCTGCAAGAAGAGCAGTCTGTCAGTCCTTCCAGTTCTGGAAATCAGTGGTTTGGCAAAGGATTCAAAACCTTAAGTAGAAGAAAATTCATGGGGAATGTTGGATAACTCTCGTAAGTTTCGGGTGAAAATCTAGTGGGAATTGCCTGGGTAAATCTTTGTCGGTAGGGACAGGAGGGAGTTGAGCTTGTGTGCAAACCTTGCATCCTACCTAATTCCAGAAATCACTGAGCTGTGGTTTCCATCACTGGTCTGGCCTACTATACAAATCTTGTTATACATTTTTAAAGGACTAGCCTAGTATTGGATTTTAAACTATCAATTCCCTACTTTGCAAAATGGCTGAAATGATGAGTAGATTTAGAGCCTCCCAGGAAAAATGGTTTTGTCAAACAAGAGGCTGATAAAGGGCAGACAAATAGGGATTTGTTGCACAGCACTTCAACTCCAGTTAATAAGTAATTAAGAGAATGTACACAAATTTGCATCAGTAAATGCAGCTGTTGTGACCGAATGCTCATACTTACTTTGCTAAAATTATACATTTAAAAGTTTTTTACAGTCACCCAGAAATAAATGTTTACTCTAGATGATATCAAATGACTCATTTCCAGTCTGGCACAGGAGTTATGGAAATCCATATATGTGTATATATTTTATTTTACATGGGCTGAACTAGGAACAAAATCCCCTGTTTTTCCCAGCAAAATGGGAAACCAAAATATTTCATAGATATAAGATCTTGGGTTTTATTTGGAGATTGAAATTCTAGTTTTCTTAATGTTGCTTTCCTTTTTATAGTACTTTAATGATAGTAATTTGTTTTGAAAATATTGGATTGTAAGATTTTAATATCTCATCATTTTGATCAGAAAATACTCCTCACTGGATGAAGGAAAGAATGAGGAGGCTCTAACAAAGTTTCACTTTTTCCCCAGTAAGCAGGTCTAGTCTGTTATTCGAAAGAGCATTTATGCATATTTTCTTCATCCCAATTTACTGTGAAGAGTGGGCTACAGAAGGTGATTATGACAATACCAAGGTTAAACCAGTAATGCTTTTCTGTGGATGCCCAGCACTTCCAGTCTTTCTGTGTTCTCATTACTGGAGGGCAGTTCTTCCTTTCTTGCACGTGTAAGATTTTACTCAGCTTTTATGTAGGTGATAAAACCTAGGAAACTTTTAATCTACCTTGTTTTGATAGCATCTTTCTTCACTTGTTAAGTTTCTTATTGTGTTTCTTGGTCTTTCTTGATTAAAGTCAACTGCCTGTTCCCCCCAGGAATGATCTATTTTGGGCTGGCTTTTTTCTTCCTAGAAAGTGGAAGATTATTCAGCTGTCAGTATTACCTTGGCTCTGACATATCAGTGTTATCAATTCTTTGAGGTGCCTGACAGTGTTTATGGATGATCATATCTGCGTGGGAAGATGTTCTGCTTCTCAGACTTTCTTGCCCTTCTGAGCCTTTTCTTACAAGACAAAAGGTAGCTGTAAACCTAAACTTGATATAAGGATGTTTTTATTATAGACTTATCAGAAGTTTACAAACCTGATTCCTACATTGAAACAGGCTAATTGAGCATGTGCTAAAGGTAACTTGTCTAGATGTTCAAGTCCTATAACTTAATTTTTCTCAGAATTAAGCCATAGAGAACACCCAACTTCAGCCTTAATGGGAAGGGAGGCGTCACTGTGACAGCAATTTCAAACTGATTTTTGTATGGAATTTCTATCAGTTGTTTTTCATCTTGTTTTGCAACAGTGAAAGTGGATTTGGTTTTTAAGTAGTGTGTTACATTACATTGGTATTGAGAATACATTATTGAGCCTTAGAAGTGAAATATCTTAATTATCTAGAACTTGAATAGCTGAATTCAAACATACCCAGGGATCTGCTGCTCTGCCTGCCCCACTCCAGTTTAAATAAATCTGAACTCTTACAAGATTCAGAAACTTGGTGTTCTCTTCTCTATGACTGCTCCCCAAAGCCTTTGTGGCACAGAGTCCCTGCGTGGGAACATTTCATTAAAGACTTGTACTGCCTGAAAGGATGTGAAGATCCATTGGTGTGTATGAATGCTGCAGAAATAGTTGTTTAAGAAGACAAGCTTTCAAATTCATGAACTAAATGAATTTCAGGTTGAGATGAACACACGTGGGAGAAATAAAAACAGAAATAATGAAAATTGGGTTTTAGTAAATGCTCTTAATATAGACTGGCAACATTCTCTTATTTTCACCCTCCAAACTACAAGTTTTCTTTGTATGCACTCCTTTCACGTAAGCCTATATAAATACCACATTTGGCAAAAAACAGTCGTCTTGGGCAGTCTGTTTCTTTGGTTTGCATTAGGACCCTGAATTCTTTATGTATTGGACTGGATTAAAGTTGCTCAAGTTCTTTCTCTCCAAGATGTAGACTGCTTCTTCTGGGTATTGCTAGAACACCACTCAGGATTACAAGGTTTTGGATGGGATTTCTTTGTGCTGTGGTTTCTTTACCATGACTAGTGCCTCGTTGTTGGAAGCTTTGGTCACCTGTGGAGAAAGGACAGCTGAATGTATGAAGTGTAATGGAAGCTCTGGATGTGACTGCCAACATCTGATGCCAAGAGCTTGAAAATTTTAAAACATTTTGTCCACTAAAGATTCCTGATAATGAAGGAAATTCAAACAATAAGCAGTTGTCTTCTAGGAAGTTAGAGTTCTGGAACAAGTGCACCCTGAGAACAAGTGCTTCATAGGTTTGTGCATGTAGGTTGTTTGTTACATTACTTGCTTATTTTTTCCTTTCTTATGCTGTCTCGTTGCTTCCTACTAATTTTGATTTTTCCACTTTGGTTGATAATTGATAAAGAAGTCAAAGCAAAGTGAGGAAACAAGCCTTGTTGGCATGTAAAGAATTTGATACAAGAATAATCATCATTTCACAGAATCCCAGAGTGGGTCAGGTTGGAAGTGACCACAAAGGGTCATCTGATCCCACCTCCCTGCTCAAGCAGGGTCATCCCACAGCACATGGCGCAGGATGGCATCTGTTTTGGAATATCTTCAGTGAGGGAGACTCCACGTCCTCTCTGGATAATCTGTTCCAGTGTTTGGTCACTCCACAGTGTCCTCCTGTCCTCTTGTTTGGCACCATCGAGCGAGCCTGGACATTTCTTGGCACACTTCTTGTTCAGCATTTGAACAACAGCCAGACTGTGCTGGGGGAAGTGAGGATGGGTGGCTGGGCTGAGCAGCCTGTGGCTCTGCTCTTGGCAATGCCACGTGCAGCACGTGCTTCTTGCCCAAGCTGCAGAGGAGCATTCCTGCAGAACGCTGCTCCCAGTGAACGCCAACTCGGCTCCTGAACTCCCACTGGGGATGAGCAAAAAGAACCATGGAGTTTTCACATGCCAGAGGCCAGGTGAGGAATAACAGTTGCTCTTCTTGCTCATAAAACTTTTCTACCAGTGGTTATAGGACACAGAGCTCACTATGACTGTGGTTAATCTCCTTGCCTAACTTTCTACAGGGTTTTAGAATTGCTTGCATCAGAAACCAGTGAACGTAGTGTTGTATGCAAGGATGTATGCAGAATATCTGTATCTGTTCCTTTGAGACATTACTACCATTTTTATTTTCCTTTTACCCACCTGGGGTACTTGTACCAGTGTAAGTGAGGCTGAAGACAGACTTAGTTCCAGCTGAAATGCTGCATCCATGTTTAGATCTACCTTGTCACAAAGTTGTGCTAAAGCATGGATGGGTATGTGTCCTCCACAAAAGTGTGAGTATGCAACAGGGGAATTGTTTCTAAACCACCCCAAAAGTTCTGATTTATGTAAAAGAATACTTTGTCTCTTAGTTAATAAGATCTATTAAGTGCTGTTCATAGCAAACTTATATTAGGGGCAATTTTATCTCAGTTTCAGATATTAGTTCAACCCAAACCTTCAGTGTTTCTTTACAAGATGCTGTGTACTCGGTACTCAACTACATGAGCAAGTAAGTTCATCATGGACAAGCCCCTGACAACTGCAGTGAATTGTAAAACAAGCATTTTCAGGTTCACATAGTGGCTGTTTTTCATGTGCAGTTGTTTTGCAAAGACAGGGTTGATGAGAAGCACTTGCAGTTTGCTCCTACTGTATCACATTCTGTAATGATAAATGTGTTTTGAACAAAACAATATTGGGTCTATAAAAAAGAAATTATTCATGTGTAAATGGTAGTGGAAGTTCTGCCAAGGGAATAATGAGACTCTAGGATTGTACTTATTGGTATTCAAAGAAGGGAAAAAGCTGAAGGCAATGGTGTCAGCTTAATTTCCTTTTCTGGTCAAATGCTGAATAGTGGTGTAGTCTTTATAGCTTGTAGAGAACGTGCACAGATTAATTCCATAGGAGTTCCTTATATATGTCCAGTTCTGGGCTCCTCACTAGAAGAGAGACATGAAGATCCTGAAGCGAGTCTAGTGGAGGACTAGGAACATGATTAAGGGGCTGGAGCAACTCACTCAAAAGGAATGGCTGAGCCTCAAGAAAAGGTGACTTAGAGGGGATTTAATGTCTATAAGTATCTGAAGGGAGGTGCCAAGAGGCTGGAGCCAGGCTCTGCTCAGTGGTGCCCAGCAACAGGAGAATGAGAAGCAATGGGTAAAAACTACAACGTTTGTTTGGAATGTTCCACCTGAAAATGAGGAAGAACTTTATTTTGAGGGTGACAGAGCACTGGAGCAGATTGCCTGGAGAGGGTGTGGAGCATCCTCTTCTGAAGATATTCAAAAGACATCTGAACACAAGTCTAAGCAGAAAACTCTATAACACCCTGCTTGAACAGGAGCTCCAGGGCTCACTTCCCACCTTAAAGATTCTGTGGTTGATTCTGTGATTTTTTCTTCAGGGAAATAGATTTCTTGAGTAAATTGGATTCCTGCACCATAAGACTCATCACTAGTTATATTTCAGTTTGGTATATTCATGCAGAAGATGAATTGTTGAGATGATCAGTAAGAAAACTTTGTATGGGTAATAAGCTTGAGGGAAATCTGTGAACAAACTGCTTTTGGGAGCCTAGGAGGAAAAAATACATGCAGATTAGGAAATAAATCTCATCTTTATACCAATGTTTTGGGTTTTTCTCATGGAGTCCAGTCTTTCATATCTATCTTCTCTCCCTTGCCAAATTTTTGATCAAGTTGTGAGTTGGAGGATTTATTTTTTATTTTTTAATGTAGGAGAAAGGGGTAAGAAACTCACAGCTGTTTTTATATATGTTCAGTGATACATACAGCATTCTGTACATTAATGTGATCACAAAACCATCCAGGTATCAAATACCTTTTACAGAATAAATTGCTTATTGGCCAGTTACCTCATTATTCTAAGCAAATTGTTGTCTCCATGCACAAGAAGATTTTGTTGAAGTGGGGAATTGTTTTGTAGGGGTTTGCTTGGGGAGGTGCATTTTGCATTTATTGGAGGGTGGTACTTAGCACAGCAGGAGATACCTTTCTCCTCTCAGTATTTTACAGAAGGATTATATTTCAGATGTATTGCCTCTTTTCTGTTTCTTTTTTTCTTAACTTAGTCAGCTATGAACTCATAAAGATGGCTTAACGTCTTAAATTTATCACTTTTAAGACTTCAGATGAAATAATAATTTTTTTCTTAAACACCCATAGCCCAGAAAAATATAATATACTGGTGTGTTGTTTGTAAATAAGAATTTTATAGCTGTATATAGCAATCACTTAGTTTGCTGTATGTTTTGGAGGTTGCTTGTTTGTTTGTGGGTTTTGTTTCTGTTTTGCTTGGTATTTGTTTGTTGGTAGGTTTTTTAAGTTTAGTCCTTTTGATTGAGGAGGATAGCTAAAGCACAGATCTATTCCAAATGCCCAAAACTCTTTCTGATCTCTTGGTTAGTTTCCTGACAAATGATATTGCAGTCTGGATCGAATCTCCAAAGAAAAAGCCCATCAAATATAATGGCAAGGCTCAATTGTGCCTTATGCTGGCTGCCATGGAAACTTTCCTAGGATAAGATGTCAGATGTCTGAGAATCAAGGTGAAGAGAACAGCTTGACTAAGCCAGAAGAAAAACCCAGGCTCAGGTGGTGAGTGCTGAGAAAAGCTGAGTGCTTAGTCAAGAATTTAAGTTGTTGGTTTCAGATTAGCAAATCAAGTAGTAAGAGTGATAACTGAAGGCATAAAATTAGTGTCCTGGATCTGTGGCTGCAGAGTTGTCACTTTGTGACTGAGAACCACTTCAGGTTGATCCATGGGTGGCGTGCAGCACAATTCCTCCCATGGAAAGGAATTAACACCAGTTGATCAAACAATTTCTCAGAGTTTGGTTTTGCCAGAAAACAGATTTTCCAGAAGTGGTCTGTGGAGAATTGGTATGTTTGTGAAAATTTAACAGCGGATCATGGAGGTCAGTTTTCTATTTTATAATGATCGTCATTCTTTTTTCACCTTTATTCTATAAAATCAAAATTATACTAATGGGATTTTTAGCTGTTTTGATCATATTAGGAATCATATCATTAATGTGAGTTAATGTTCATTGAAAGAAGTTCTTAAAAGAAGGGTTAGAAGAGCACTGCAGTAGACTGAACCCTGTGATTGTATTTATTCTCTGAAAATCTGGTAATCCCTTTCTTTATCTAGTGAAATTATTAATTGGGAAATGGGTCTAAATACCAGAACAGTCCTGAGAGAGGAAGATTACAAAAGTATATCACACATCTCATCTTCTGTAGATCACTCTCCTCTATTTCTTGGACTCTGTTGACTTCTTTGCAATTGGCATCAGCACTGATTTTAGTACTTTATCACAGTAATATCTAAAATCTTTGTTTTGTTACAAAAATCATAAACTAGAACAACTTTTTAAACACTTTAAAGATTATTGACATTAAAAAAGAATTAGGAAAAAAATAGTATAAGGGTAAGGTGAAGACAAGTAAAAATGTGCTTTATTCTCACAAAACGAAAACAGCTTCTACTTGTATGATGTTGTCTTTCTCTCCTCTTTAATACAATTATTTATTGTTCCCTGACTTGCCAAAACAAATCTAACAGATTAGAAGACAAACTAATTTGCCAGAACATGACCTATGTCTTCCTTCCCAATTTACATATTGAAGCAACAAGGGTAGACTTCACAGTGTGTATTCATGTATTTCTACTCCTTTGGTTATTTTCTTTTTGTCCTTTTCAAATCCCATGTCAAGGTGAAAGATTTTGAGTTGCCAACATTGTACATTCATATCTTAACAGAAAGGTGTTGTATTGAAGCTCGAGTAAATTTTGAAAATAACGGAAAATTATCATTCAAACTGTAAGATCTGTCCAAAAATGATTAAGGAATCACATTTTTTTGACACATAGGTTTTCAAAGCACATGAGCAGTTGAACACAGTGTGCTGAAATCCTCCATGCATTAGCCAAATTACTCATTCCCTTCCATGATAAAGAGCTCTAACCCAATAAATAGATCATCAAGCCTCAAGCCATCAATACACACCACCTTTAATTTCATCTCTTTACCCACTGGTGCTGCTTTTCTTTTGTTTTAATGAAACTGGTTGCCTAGTAGTGTAAAATAACAGGTGTGTGTCTATCATTATTAAAATTTTTTTTTAATAATTATTTTTTCCTTGCAGTGCTGCTGGCAGGCCATTTAGGTTGCAAAATTAGTACTTCTGTGGGAATATTGCAATTAAAATGAACACTGCTATCAAATGATTTCCTTTGAAACACTTGAATATAGTAGCTGTATTCTTAAGAGTTTACACTCATAAATGAAAAGTAATTCCCCATGGCTGCATTATCTCCTCCTTAGATGTACTGTTATGTTTCAGAAACACTAGCCTGAACCAATTTGTATCAAATGATTTTTAAGGCATAAAGGAAACATTAAAAGTGTGGTGTAAATCAGAGGTAAACCTAGTTTTGCATGAAGCCTTCTTGCCTTCATGTGCTCTTTTATAATGAGTTTGGGGGGGAAGGGGGAGATGAGATAGACTTCCACAGTATGAGCTGCTCAGCTCACTAATGCAATTTGAATTGTGTATCAACACATTAATGTTAAGGTCACAAAGTTAATGATGTTTAAAACTGTATTGTAAAATTTGCCTCAGCAACCTCATAAAAAGCAGGAGCTAATGAAGTACCTTTGATTTGTGGTAACACTAACTTTCTTTCTTCAGCATTAAAGCACAAGGTTCAGAATTGTTGCCGGAATGCTGTTTTGATTTTTGTTCTCCTGACCATATTTCTCACACCTATTTTAATGGGCCAAATCAAACTCCTTCCCAGAGAAACAGCATCTATCCTCCCAAAAGTTTCAGTACTGTAGGCAGCCCTCAGAGCTTTCACTGGAGCTCTGCACATAGAGAACCTTGGCATCGTAAAGTTGATAATACTCTTGCAGTTTACAGTGTGTAAGAAACAAATCTAAGCTTTTCTAACTATAAAACTACTGGTTTTAATTTTTAGAATTCTGGTTACACTGAACTGGGATATTCAAAACAGGAAATGTGGGTAAAGTTTAAGATTTTGCTGTTAGTCCAATGAACTGTAACAACTCCAATAGTCCAAACTGAATAATGAATATGCAAAAACCTCACGAATTGTATGTTAAAAAACATCATATAAAAAAGTCATACCTAGTACTTCCCCCTTTATTCTTATGTTCTTATCACTCTTTTAATGTTGCCCTGCTCTTTAAAGGTGATACTGCAGTCCTTCTTGGGCAAAATCAGGGAGAGGGAAGTAAAAATGATTTCTCCATTTGGCATTTTGATATTTTCATTTGGATGACAAGGATGATTCTCAAGGTAACAATGGCAGGAGAAACAATGATGTTGATGCTTTCTTCCTCCTGAACTTTGTGTCTCCTTAGATTTATTATTGCTTCTTTGCATCCCTGCCTTCTCCCTGCTTCCAGGGAAGATGTGAAAGATGCCCCACAGTCCCCCAGTGTTGCCCAGGGACTTCTTGGGGCTGCCAGCTCCTTCTCCAGCAGCATTCCCAGAGCTGAGCTCAGACAGGCTGTCCAATGGGCACTCAGCCACGGGGCACCTGGAGAACCCAGCTGAGCCCTGCTCAGGGCAAGGGGTAAAGCCTAAGGAGATCTTGGTATTAATACCTTATATACTATTTTTATATGTCCAGACATATGTATTTTTGGTGGTATGTAAATAACTAGATGGACAATTGAAGTGAATAATGAATGTATATTCTGTCTTAGAAGAAGATGTGACTATCCAAGGGGAAATTACCAGGAGGTTTGGGAGCTCTTCTACCTTTAAGTAAATGAAACATTACTAAATACTTCCTCATATTCTTCCTGTTAGGGTTTATCCAGTCCTGTTCAAGGCCTCTCAGTTTTATCCTTCTTGAATTAATTCTTGCACTAGAAATAAGAAATATCTCAATTAGGAGAAACTCAGAAACTAGAAAAATATATGCAAAACTTCCCTTTAAAGACAAGAAAAATTCTTCCCAGAAAACAGCAGTATTTTTAAGGACCTGGGTGAAATCCCATCATTTTTCTCTATTATAGCTTCATTTGAGATTAATGAATTACTGGATGAATAAGCATTAAACAGTTTGGGAACAAAAATAATAGCTATTTATAAACAAATTTTAATTTTCTTTTAGATTTATATCAGCTGCATTCCATCATGCTTCACTCATGGATCTGCTAATGTAGATAAGAACTTCATAAGGAGTTATGTCCATAATAAAAAGTATATTAATATATTGTGTGTACTCAGTAAGCTGCCTTAATTTTTTTCTTTCCTCTTTTTTCTACTGCTGTACCAATTCCACTTAAATGGTGGCAAAGCTAAGCCCAAGAGTATAATTAAATTCTTTTTGAAATGTAATTAGTTCAGTTGTGATGTCTTTGATTTATGGAAATAGAGAATATGTTAAATATATCTGCGTAAGAAAAGCATTTAAGACATGCCAAAACATAGACAAAGGGCTACAGACAAATATAACCACAGATAGGCTATTCTGAGTAATTTACTGTTCTGATTTTGACTAGGTAGAGTTCATTTTCTTCACAGTAGTTTGCATGGGGCTGTGTTTTGGATTTGGGCTGGAAACTGCCAATAGTTTCCAGGGATGTTGTCATGATCACTGGGCGGTGCTTGCAGATAGTCACCCTCTCGGACTGCCCCGCCAGGGAGTGGGCTGGGGTTGCACAAGGAGGTGGGAGGAGACAGCCAGGACAGCTGACCCCGAGTGTCCGAAGGGATATTCCAAACATATGTCATCGTGCTCAGCATATAAAGTTGGGGGAAGAAGGAGGGGAATATTTGGAGTGATGGCACTTGTCTTCCCAAGTCACCATTATGTGTGACTTGGCACCCCCTGCTCTCCTGGGGATGACCAAACACCTGACTGCCCATGGGAAGTGGTGAATTAATTCCTAGTTTTGCTTTGTTACTGTTCATGGTTTTTGCTTTCCCCATTAAACTGTCTTTGTGCCAACCCACGAGTTTTCTCACTTTTACCCCTCTGATTCCTAACACAGGGGGAACAATTGAGTGCCTGTGTGGTGTTAATTGCTAGCTGGAGTTAAAGCATGACAGTCAGGAAAATACTTTGCATTTCCCAGCAGCAGTGTCTGTAGCTAATTATTATCCTTCTTATGCTATCCTTAAATCCAAGAGAAAGTGTCTGTCAGACCTGGTTTCAGCAAGCAGCTCAAGCAGGGTGGTGATAGTTTCAGAGGGAAAAGAGAACAAAATCATCTCTAGGAATGTGTCTGTATCTACACTCGATTTTAGGCTACCACCAGTAATTCTGCCTGCAAACCAGAACAGGACTATCACTGCCACTTAATACTGTTACTGATGGACTACATTGTGTACAGGGATTTTATTTTTAATTATTTCTTTTGTTTGGTACCTCAACTACCTATCCATGTAGGGGCAAGTTTAAGGCAGTTGATGGTGCCTAAATTTCCTAGTTGTTCTCTGTCTGAGGCCTGAATTCTGAAAACAAAAGGTAGTGAAATAATTGCTTATGGGATACAGAGGAAAATTCTCTCCAGATATGCTACTGACAGACATCTCTCCCATATGACTGGAGTGCACTCTGCAGTGCTTTGCTCTTAGTAGTCCAAAAATAGAGCAGTTCCATTTAGAAAGAATTAGAAACATTCAGCTGTGCTCAAGGTAAGAGTACTGAAATTGGTTAGTAAAGTTAATAAGGGAAGAATGAAGAAATTTTTTGTCTGGCTGCACCAATTCACATAGGTGCAAAAATGAATAAATTTTGCAGCTGTGGTGTGGATTAATGCTTTAAATTCCTGTACATTTATCAGCAGGCACCACATCCATGCTCTGTAGCAACCTGAAAACTAGCTACATCAATCAGTGCAATTAATTCTGTTTCAAAACCTGCCACCCTTATCCAAGGCTGCTTGTTTTATTTATATTTTTATTTTAATTTTGCCTCCTTTCCTCACTCATCTCTCATTTGGATGCCAAGGGACATTCAGATCATCAGACCAGACTCTGATTAGCCTGAAGGGTTGCCCCTAGATTTCAGCTGTTTGATATTTGGATCCCCAGCATCGGATGTGTAGCTATATCCATGTGGCCAAGTAAGTCTATGTTTTATGCATAATTGTAAGGCATTAACTTCATCTTTTGGGTTTTTTGAGGGGTTTTTTTTAACTGTTTATTGGCATTTTGTGTCCTCTAGCTTCCAATTTCTTGTAGAAGTCTTCAAAAACTTGCATCTACTTCCCCAGGTTGTATGAAGATGATTCCTAAAGTAAGTGGTGACTTACTTTAGCCACAATTACTAAATCAGTATTTTTCTCTGATACAGCCAAGCTGCTCCCTTTCTTTCTGTGTTACTTTTCTAACTGTAGATTGACAATTTACTAGGGAATGAAGAAGTGCAAAATTCAAAAAGGAAAAATTCCGCCACTTTTTATAGCACCTCTACAGAGAGTGCTGTTTTGTTCTCAAGTAAATGAGGTTACAATTTCTTGTCAGTTCTAAAACTCCCAGGCTTGGATTTGATTGAGATTCCCAGAAAAGATGATACAGAACCATAATCTCATTCTGGGGAAAAGAGGAAATATTGTGCATCTGGTTTTGGAGCTAAAAAGTCATTGTTAGTTCAGTGAACAATTTAGCAATATAAAGCTGGAATTAACTAATATTGACAAGCTTCATGAATTATACGAATTAATTCTATACAATATTTTATATGGATATAAAAATATTAAGGACTTCCTGTCTCTCATCCATCCCTGTGTTCAACCTTGCAGTGTTTCCCCTAGTCTTAGAGTCATCAGTTCCTGTATTTCTCAGTCAAAAATGGTGTATTCTATTAGACATTTCCAAGAATTTCCAGCAAAGTTTTTTTCTTCATGGAAGAATTATCATGAATAAAGAAAATAGGAAATGGTCCTGATTTTGATGCTTAGATGTACTTTTTCTTTCATGCACTTCTAGAGGGTTTTGAGTGAATCTGAGACAAGTGTTCAATGTTAATTAAAAGCCTCTTAAGGAGACATGCCAATAAAAAAATTATTGCTGAATTAGTGGAATGAAGAATTCAGATAAAACTGAACAAAAAATGCTGTCAGAAACTATCACAAAAATTGAATGAAAAAAGTGATTGATTCTATGGAATGAAGAGGATCTGAACATAAACTCTTTGGAATCAGAAAAACCTGTCTAAGCTCACAGATTTTATGCATGCATCTTATTTTTTAAGTGACAACTTCTTATACTTTTCAATTTTTGGTTGATCTAAGCTGCTGAGGGATCTTAAATATGAAAGAGAACATATATTTTTAGTTTCATCCTGACTATGCCCTTTCAAAATAAACTGTAACACTGTTATTGTGGGCCATATTCTGCTAGACCAGATTCTACCTTGATGTAGACCAGATAAGTGGAGAGCTTGTACCTTCTACCCCTTTCCAAGTAAAGAAATTTGGCAAGAACACCACAGCTCCTGTCATTACACTATACAATGAACAGTATGCTGTATCATTTCATCATACTGATATTAATATCAACATTGTGCAGTCTCAAGAAATCTTTTTATCAGAAAAATTTCAGCTCTTGACTTCAACACTTGCATCATTTAAGTTGATGCTTGTAATAAGGAAGATGGAAAAAAATTTTGCAATATGCCAACTGTCAGTGAAAGGCGGAAGGTAATAAACCATCCTGGTCTAAATGTAGCAATAGATCAGAAAAACTATTAACCATGACTGCTGCTGAAGATCTTAAAATGTCTTTTTTATTTAAACATAGCACAAGGTTTGCTGTAAATATACATATGAATATATCTAAAAAAAAAGTCTGTATGAAATGGTATTCATTTTGACCTCAACAATCCATAATGCAAAACTTCTCCTTGTTGCATTCAGGAACTCCATGAACATTTCAGTAAGAGTTTTGGATGACTGATAAACTCTTTGCTTTAAGACTTCATATGACTTCACTTTGTGAAGTCTCAAATAATGGCTTTTTTTTTTTTCATTTTGCTTAGAGTTTTGCATTTAAAGGAGTGAAGATTAAAGGATATAGGAAAGAGACTTCTTGTGTGCTGTATGGGCTTGTATATAATTCTTGATAGCTCTAGGAGCTGTTGTTACACGGAACTGACTGAGCAATCATTGCAAGATACTTTGTATTTGCTGTAGCTGCAGCACATGAACTACAGTCAGCAGGGTGTGTGAGCAGGCAGTTCCTGCAGTAAAATATATGTACTGGGATATATGTGAGTCTGGGAACTGCATGCCTGAGCCTATGGCTGATAAACCCTGGCAGAAGGGAGGCTCTAAAGAACAAATGGGTTTTTCTGCCCATCTGTGTTCACAGAGAAAAATAGTTTTGAGGAATACTACATTTCACAACTACTGAGGTGGAGAACTAGCTTTATGGAGCTGTTCTGGAGCTGGACAAGCTCATGGCTGCATGAGGCACAAGGGTTTCCTATGGCATGGACTTCTGAGAGGATTTGATTTCAAAGACAAAACTGCTGGGCAGGAGCAAGTTTGACATTCACATACTTGAAAGAATATGCACTTTGGGGGAATAGGGATACTTAAAGTACAACTTCCCCTTGTCAGCATCAAATGTAGTATCTGATACGCGGGAACGTGGTGAGATAATTGATTAGATTGCAAGGTCAAATCTTGGTGGTCAAAAGAACCAGTCTTCATGAAATTGAAAATAATTGCCACCTTGTTCAACTACTAAACCCATGATGGATCACCTTCTTTTAATACCTAAGTGGCAGAAGTATGTCTTTCTTGGCTGTTCATTGCTACATATTCTTCCACCATTTTCAATGTATTGGCATATAAGAAGTATAATTTGGTCAATTTTTGTTTCTGAATATTTTGTTTGTAGAATAAGCTGATAATCTCATGATTTTTTTTTTTTCCGTCTCACTTTTTAATATCATGTATGCAAGAAATCGTACCATTAAAAAAATTTTGTTTGGCATAGTGCCATTGAGAACATGAAGATCTGAAATGAATCCTGACATTGAAATTTCATTCAGAAGTTACTGTTATATTTTTCATGAAGATGACTTTCAGTATTTTTTTTTACAGAGATAAAATTTGAGTATGAATGTATGTATTTGGATAAAACCGATACTTAAAATGAGGTATTTGTTTTGAACTAAGAAATTTCCTTTGGAAATGTGAACTTTCACATTTTGCACTTATCTTATTGGAGAAATTGTGTTGAAAATAACTGCTAAATACATTTTTGCTTCTTTTGAATTTATAATTAAAACACGATGTTTGAATTTTTTTGGTAAACTTCTGAGTGTACTACATTTATTTGAAATCTGTTTTTCACCTCAATATGACTTATTTTGATGGTTGAATTAAATTACAAATTCTCTGTGAGAACAGAGATGATTGATGGCACAATTTCTTAATATTTTTGACAAAATCAAAGACTCTTAAAAGAGGACAAAAGTAGTTTCTTCTAGTTCAGGAATGAAATACAGGAATGCTTATGAGGTATATACCTGAATCATAGCATTTATAGCACATTTTAAAAATATAGAAACAAGCACAGAAATGTTTGAGTTAATGAACATCAAGAAAAAAATTTAAAATATCCCACAACTCCAAAAACCCACCAACTGCAACAACCACAACAAAGGCCATCACTCAATGGAAAAGTGATTGCAATTAATTTAGGATTCTGAGAAAAAGAACTTATAGGTCCTATGTATTTAAAGTTGTCATTAATTATTTTCTTACCCCAGTGACGTTTTTTTAGTTTCCTCAGAGTTATGACTGAACTTTTGCTGAGCTGTAGGGCTTTTTTTCTGTTTTGTTTTGGCTTTTTTACTTTCCCATTCATTTGTTTATTCTTTAACTCATGCACAGAATCACAGAATCACAAAATCACCAGGTTGGAAGAGACCTCTAAGGTCATTGAGTCCAACCCATGCCGTAACACCTCAACTAAACGGCACCGAGTGCCACATCCAATCTTTTTTTAAACACAGTCAGGGATGGTGATTCCATCACCTCCTTGGGCAGACAATTCCAGTACTTCACCACTCTTTCAGTGAAAAACTTTTTCCTAATATCCAACCTATATATCCCCTTGGCTCAGCTTAAGACTGTCTCCTCTCGTTCTGTCAGTTGCTGCCTGAATCAGTTCAGCCACTGCATCTTATATGTAACTGTATTTGTCACTGTAAGGATAATACATATGTGGGCTACTGTAAGAGCCTAGCTGGTATTTTCTGATACTTGTTTTCTAGATTTTGGAACTCTGCTAATAGGGCTCTGAGCCATATCTTCAGCTAAGTAAAGTATAAGGCAGGGTAGTTTTTCAGAACTGTTGAAATACAATTCTTGTTCTTCTTTATTGGAACTTGATTGGAATATGCTTTATTTTATGGAAGGTTTTATTGACTTTTTGTTTTAATGGAAAGCCTAATGACATCAAGAAAAAAAAATTCATTATTTAAACAAAATTATTAAAAGCATTTTGGAATAGTCAATTATGATAATGGAATAGAAAAATGAAAAGACTTAAAGAGTTAAAGAGAACAAGGATAAGGAAGAAGACCAAAAAGTTGAAATTCCATTGCAATTGTCAGGGTCATATATCATATTTCAGAATGTTTTCAAGAACTGTAGAGTAGCATTCTGAAAATTACATTAAAAATTATGACTTTCTCTACAAGACGAAAAATTTTCTACAAAAGTCTCGCTTCTGTACAGAAGCAAAAGTCCTTGGAAGTAACTATTTATGGGTATTTGGGGACTATGACTTTTCAGCAGTTGGGTTACCCATCTAATAACAATTTGAAGATATCCCAGAATTTCCAAGAGATTCCATTCAATTTCTTGAGTCTGGGTCTGCTGTGCTGATGTTTTCTAACATTAAAAGCTGGTTTAACAATCGCTTTTTTAAAGTGATAAGATAAAACCAAGAAAAATTGCTATCACATCTGTTAAAGGCTTTCATATATTTTTTTTCTCTTCCTTTTCCCTCATTAGTTCATCAAGACATGAACAGTTATAAAAGCACATACACTATGCAGCAGTTGTGTTTCAGATCTTTTAATGCTGATAACAGTTCATTAACAGGGTCCTAGCCCTAGAGGTGCAGTGATGAATCAATGCTATAGAATGTGGAAAACAAAGGGTCCATCTGAACTTTAGATACCTTTTGCTATTCAAGCAGAGCACTAAAAACTTCTCCTGCATGAGAGATTCCCTTCTCTAAAGTGGTGTGAATGGACTTCTGGTGCCATGTCTCACTGGAAGTTATCCATCTTCCTAAGGCTGCAACTGAAAAGCAGCATTCCTGGGCACAGCACGTTCTCAGCTTTACTTGTCCTCTGAACCCCGAGGAAATTAACTGTAAACTAAGAATTGTGGAGAAGGGTAACAAATACGTCCATAAGATACAGTAGGCAGAGTTGCTAGTCATGAGAGTTCTGGGTTTTTTACCTGGGGCACGTGGAGTTACAGTATTCCTACGGATACAGAAAGCAATTTGTGTTTTTTCTAGCAGACTTTGGCTAGAAGCACTTTCACCCTTGGGAATGCATCTTGCAATAGCAAGACATTGCTGTTGATTCTGGTACTTTTTACATTGCAGAACCCTTTGATGTGTTTAATTTTACATCAGTCTAAGGCTTTTGCCCCCAGATGAAATGTAGAATAATGCCATTCATGTCAGCCTGATATCTTTCCAAATGTGTGTGTGCCTGCCTTCAGCAGCTGACTCAAACACTAAACTCAAGTCCACATCATTTTTCTGCACACCTCAATTTTTTTCTCTAGTGCAGGAACAGTTAAATAACTATCAGTGTATTTAACCTTAGCTGTGGCTTTTGCAAAATTTTCATTAAATATCAAGGTTAGGTTAATTCTATAAAAGAATGTTCAGACATATTGGATTGAAGGAACAGGGCTGTTTGATGAAATACCTGGCTAGAATGTAACTCTACTTCTTTTTAGCTTGGAAATCACAACATGAAAGTACAGTGTTAAATATATTTTCTACTTTGCAATCAATTCATAAAAATCCTGCATTTTCCTCTGAGTCTGGGATAAAAATGTGTGCATTGGATATGAAAGTGAAATTTGAGTTAACTTTCCTCAATTTAGTGAAAGTCTGCAACACACTAATTTTACTCATAAAGGACTGAAGCTTAATTTCCCTTTGCAGCTCTAAGATGTAAAGGGTATTAGTTTTTAATTGAGGAAAATCTGGAATGAATTAATTATTCCAGTATTAGGTTGCTCCATACAATTATTTGCAAGTGTATTTTCAGTGGAGTGTATTTTTTGAGTGGCTTGATTTTGTATATCTCTGTCCTTTATCTTTTTTGTGATATAAAAACTACATTTGACCCTTTTGATCCTTTTTTTTTTTTTTTTTAGAATATTCCCTATGGCCCAATTGAATTCTCAGCATTCTCTTTCTTTGGAAGAATATGTCAGCTCTCAAGTGTCCAGTAGTTCTTTTTATCTGATGTGGACTCTTTAAAACCCACAAGCATGTCTAGGATATCAGATTAGCTTTAAAACGCTGCCATTCATCTGCTCAGTTTAATGCATTCTCAGTCGGGAGTTGCTGTGCTGGCTAAAGGCTATGCCACACTGCAGTTTAGAAAATGAGAAAAGAAAGGCAGCCAGGCATGGGCTAACTATACCATTAACTTTCCTTCAGCCTGCAATACATCAGCAGAGCATCCGACCTAATCATGTGGTTTGGGGTTGTTTTTTTTTATAGCTGCTCTACCATAGCAAATAACGATCAGAGATGTTTATTCAGAAAGGAACACTGTTTAGTCCTCTGGAAATTTGCTGTTGTCTTAAATATGATATGCAGTGACTGCCCATTAATCTTATCAGGCATTTTTCTCTTTACTTTAAAAAAAGTAAGCTATTCTTTGAATGCTCGAGGAAAGGGGAGAGGGGAAATCTTTACCTGCAAAAGGCAAGATAACGTACTTGACTAATCCCAGAAAATATCTAACATAAATGGTGTTACGTTGCTTTTCCTTCCAGTGGATATTGTAGAACCATGTATATTGATTAACTAGTGATGCAAGCAAGCTCTTTTCTGTGTCCTATTGACTGGATCTATGTTGTACTTGCTAATACCTAATCAGGTGTCAGGGCAGTAGAGCTTGCATTTAATTTATAGACAGCTTGCTTTAATTCCATGTTGGAAGAATCACGTTTTAAACACCATAGGAGCACAACATTCAAAACTAATCACCTGTAAACGTTGAGAAAAAAATCAGTTTGAGGCAAGATTTCTGCAAAATATTTAACTACTAGAAGGAGGGAGGATGTGTCAGTAATAGCAGAGAAACACCAGCTCACTGGGGGATTTGTCTGTGTGTGACTTGTGAAAGACACTGGGTAAATTCAGTAAAAATTACAACAGTGATCTGCAAATGAATTTCAGCCAGAACATGCATTTTAATGGATTTTCTGCTTAACCAAAGCATATACTATCTGCAAAATATATATTAGCTGTCAGAGGTTGAAATTTTTATTTTAGTTTAGAATACTACTATTCAATTTATTTCAGGAAGTAGAAAGCCAGCTGACTTATTTGGAACAAAATGTAAGGACCTTCCATTTTATTTTGTGAGAATAAATGTGTGGATAACTATCACTTATCATCATTTGTGTAAAACAGATCAAAAAGCACTATTTTTATTTCTTGCTTTTCAAATGTACACCTACAAATCATCTTTGTAGAGAAATACTTAAAAGGTTGTATAAAATTTGGTTCGTGGCCAGATGTGCTGTTTCACTATATTGCAGGTGTTAAATGACATCACTTTAGGCATGCTCCCTCATCTCCTGAACAAAAATAAGAGCAAAGAAACAAAACCAAACACCCTGTGGCCACCAGCCTGCACAAGAGTTGTTTCCCAGGCAGTTCCCATGTTATTCTGTGTGTGCCAGAGGAGAGGGATGCAGGGATTCCCAGGAATGCAGGAAAGGCTGCTGAGCAACTGCATAAGAACATTAAGGACCAGTCAACCTCCAACGCTGTTGTATGAGTCTTGGAGCTAAAAAGGCATATGGAGGTGCAAAGGGATGTTCAGGTGTTTTTTAAGGTAGTAGAGTTGTATTTTTACCCTCATTCTAGTAACTACACCTTAGTCCTCTGTTACTTAATATGATCAGAAAAATTCTTATATTTTTTAAGGGTTTCCTGTTGGTTGTCCCAGTGTCCAGGTCCCTCTTGTGATGTGTGTCTGCCATCCCCATTGTGCAATTACTGCTCTCAGTATGAGAAGTACATACAACCTGTGGCTCATTTTCTCCTAGCAAAGGTACTCTCTCAAGCATGGCTAGTGAAAAATGACACACTGCTGGCAGAAAAACATTTACCCTGACCCCATTCTCCCTAAATGTTTAGTGACATGCTGACACTGCAGACCTTCCTCCCCTCTTCGATCTTCACTTCTTTTGGTTATGGTTCCAGTGAGGCACAGTCTGTGAGCGTGCCTGGACTCTAATACACAGCCTATCTACAAATAATTTTGTCATAACAGCTTCTGACCAGGTACATCTGTTGACACCTTTTGATTTTTCCCTTCACACCTTTTTTTCTGATAAAGCTGATAAAACAAGCTCGATGAGACCTTACATCTTCCCACTGCTAATTAGCTAGGAAAAGTTTGCCTTCATTTCCGTAGCATAAACTTGGTAGCATTTCTCATCCTTCCATTTCTGTGCTGCCAGTGTGTGTTGTAAGGAAATTGGTGAGGAGTTGGGAAGGGTCAAATGTCGAATGTTTAAAAGATGAAGATGTGAGAAAGCTGCAGGAAAGTGACAGACTTCAAAAATTGAGTAGAGTGTGGGAGTGATAGTGAATGTCTAGAATGTTGGCATAGAATTTATAGTGGCAGGTCATGAAACAGATCTTAGTCCCATTTTTGTTCTTCCTCACAGTAAGAAACAAGGTATGATTCAAGCAGAAGACTTTCAAGGAACTGTAAAGCCAAATTCCTTCACTTTTTCCTTGATGTCTCCTCAGAACTGGGAGCATGGGTGCAAAATAACTTTGAACTAAAAAACAGCTGCAAAAATCTTATCATGCTTTGTTTGAACTGTTTGCCTCAGCCCTGCCTAATCCCCAAGAATACTCCTATCAAAGACTATTTATGAAAGATCTAATAACACATGTAAGCTATTCCCAAAGAGAGATATGAAAATGAGACTCGGGGGAATATGTACAGCGTTATGTCTTGTGCCATAGTGAAATGCAGGTATCCTCTGTCTGTGTGCTTTTCTTGGGATAGCCACTGTCCTGGGGATCTTTTTTATCTCTCTGCTGAGTAACTGCTCATCTTGTTCTTAGCTGGGGGCTGTCAGTGCTCCTTGAACGGAAAGAATAAATACCTGCTTTCCACGTACTCCCACCGAGCTGTTTCTGTCAGATTGCTCGTGGTGGCCAAAGCCACTGCTTCATGTTTGGGGATTTGGCCTTCAATCACCTGCCTTAATCTGCCCTCCATGTGGCTGGAACACATGCTGAACTGAAGAGGGCTTTTGCTGGAGGCCCAAGAAACGTAATGTAGGCAAAAAATGAGACACAAAACCATGTCTGTATTTGTTGCATGCATTGCATAAAGTCCCTTTCCCAAATCTCTGCAGAACTTTTTGTTTTCAAAGAAATTCTTCTTCCAAACTGAGCTCTTTCTTACTTCATTGCATTCACTTTTAAAGTTAAAAAATCTTCCATATATATATAAGAAGAAAAATCTATATATGAAGGTAGAGCTCTCTACGTTTTTAAACAGTTAGCTCTTTATTTTACTAAACTCTGCTTAAAGGAAAAAATGTTTTATTCATGCAGATCACTTATGTATTACGAGAAATCTCAAATAAATATTGAATATTTAATATATCCTCAGTATAGTGTGTAATTCATGCTGGAAGCCTTTTCCTGAAAGCAATTAGGCAGTTATTAGAGAGCTTAAAAAAGAAAACAAAGTATCAAGTTGATAGTTTACCTTTAATGGTTTGTTCAAAGTAGTATTTTGCTAAGCTTCATTAAAAAACCACCACTGTTGTGTTTTTATTTCCTCCATCCATCCTCTAATAAAAATGTCTTTTAAAAATGTTAGCTGAGATGATCTTGAGAAAATAATTTTTTTGTACTTTACATACACCTAAATATATCTTTTAGCACATGTAGGAATGGAGAGCTAGAAAGAAACCTCACTTCATTCACAAAAAAGGAGTAGATACACCATTTCTCTGTGGTTCATGATTTGTCAGAATAACCTTGTGGGTTGTTCATATTGAGAGGTTTTGTTGTAGAAGAGATTCCTGAAGGATTGCAATGGCATGCACTGTTATCTTCTAATGGAACTGGAGTCAGGACTGATATGCAGACTATCTGATCAGCCAGGCTAGCAGGGAATAAAAAGGTATTGATTTGAAGAAATGCTTGAGGGAGTGACATTGGCCATCCAATGACATATGTTTAATGAGAAGGCTTATGACTTGCCAATAAAAAGCTTAACCATAACCCTATGTTATTTGGGCATTATTGTTCAAAATATTTTAAGGGATTTTTTTACTACCTTTAAGTGCAGTTAAAGAAAATTGTGTTCAGGCATAATTATAGTCAATATGCTTAACAAGTGTTTCTCATTGATAAAGATCTTGCTTCTCCTTTAGTAGCTTAATGCAGTATTAAAGAAAAGATTCCCCAGAAGTCTGGTTGTCCCAAATCTAGGATTTTTTTCACCCTGGGTTCCTTCTCATCTACATTCGTCTTGCCATAGTTAAAAGGGACAAAAAATCTAAAATTTCAACGGGAGAAAATGTACCTGTAAATCCACTCTACAAGACGCATTAGGAGTTTAGTGATCCTGAGAGAGGTAGGTTTGCTAACTTCACAGCCCTTAAACATGGTCATTACACCTGCAATATTGAGTAAATTTAGAAAGTGCTGAGAAATTGGATTGTAAGAGGTATAATTCCTGCTCCACAGCCATGTCAGCTTGGGAGCCCTGCCTTATGTTGCATAAAGCCTAATCGCTGCTGGAAATGAAGTGAACATTAGAATTCTTGGAATCAGCATAGATAAAAGCACATGCCTCTTTAGCTGGCACATGTGCTGCTCATGGACAACACATTCAAACCCTATCTGTAATTTAAATTCCATGTGGCCAAAAGTTCCTTAAAGATGGTTAGATTTCCTCTTGGGGAGTCTGTGCTGTGAAAATCTCATGTAGCACTGAAGTTGCTATGTAAGATGTGGTTCTGTCTTCAGTTTCCTGTGTTTTTATACGTGCAGGAACATGGGAGAGAGGAACTGTACCTATTTGGGGGCTTCATTCCATTCCTCTGGGAAGACTTGATCATTTTCAGGCTCTGCTTTCAAACCACAAATTCCCAGAAATTTATGAGATGGGTTCTTCTGACTAATGCTGAGTAGACCAAAAGTTCTGTTATTGCAGTGAACTTTGTACAAAGAAGGAATAACTCGCTAAATTCACAAAACTGAAAAAAACCAAACTGTGTTTTATTTCAGTAGGTGTATTGTTTAAGACAAATGCCTTTGTAGCCACTTTTGAAGGCTCCTAATGCTACCAACCTGTTAACTGCAGGGCCACAATACATTTTTCATTTGGTAAATATTTTCCCAAGTCAAGGGAACTATAAATTATGAATAAGCCTTTAATGAAAATACATGAATAGGTAATACCAGCTACGATCTCCAATTATTAGCAGCACAAGATATCGCCTGATGTTATATTTAAATTATGCAGATTAGAATAATTTGGTATATATCAAGGGATAAATTATATTGTTCTGTGTCACCTTAATTATATCTTTTGACATGAAAGAAGCTATCTGAGTGCTTTGCTAATTAATCTTGTCACTCTTGACCCAGAAACACACTCTGTGTGGGTTGTTTCAAATTGCTGCAGTTAAAAATGCTAAATATATAATTTAATTAATATTGATATTAGAAGGAGTTCAAATCCATCCTGCTGTCAAGGTAAGTTTGAAAGCTGGTTGTTTCTACATCATTATGCAAGTGAGAGATGTGCAGAATTTATTTATTTCATATATAAGGGTTTTTACTTTATTGCACTTACTGCTTTCTCTTGCACTGAGTGGTCATTCTTTTTCTCCTATCAGTGTCCAAGATGATCAGGCAGTTTTGCCTGTTGAAAGCTTTTTCTTTATGCCAATATCTCATACCTCTAAAGAAAATTTAATTTCCTATATCAATTTCTTTAAAAAAATATATTGTGTGGGTAGGATCTCCTTAAAGATGTGGTACTTTTGCAAATGAAGAAGCTAAAAGATATGCATTGAGACACAGAACAAAAGCTGTATTTTTTCTCAAGCTCAGTAGATAAAATAAATGGGAAAGCCTCTTTAATTTTAAGTCCTCATTATGCTGTCAAGAGTTCTAACCATTTTTAACACTGTAGTTGTATAAAATAAGCAGATTGCTACTTAATGAGTTATGTATTCAGGGCTCCCTTACCTATGAGTTATCCCCCCAGAACCTCTGGGTTAAAGCAGACCCTTGTTTCTTTTCTGTCCTTAATGCAGAGACTATGTTTATTTTTTCACTGGGGTCAACATCTCTTCCAGTGATAAAAGATTCACTTATTCTTTCTTGCAATATATAAATGGATTTTTAAATGTAAATGCCCTCTTAGAAATTGCTTCCTTGACAGACTAGGGGAGTTTGAGACACCTCAGGCAAGTTTTAGGGAAGATGATGATTCAGGACATTTAGGCATGTCTCTCCTTGGTACACAGTAACACCTGTCTGTGTTACACCTCAAAGCAGTCAGCCCCCAAAATATGTAGCATACGACAGTACAATATCTTTCTGGTGAAAATCTTTGTTCTTCTCTACTTTCAAAGTTCAAAACTGTGATTTTTTTTCACTTTTCATATGCTACCAGGATTATCTAGCTTAAAATTAGCTTCCTTTTGAAATAAGTTGAGAAGAAATTTTAATATCTCTGTAAAAAACCTCAAAACTTTTTATTGTAGTCTAAGTAAGTTTTGAAGTAGAAAATCAAAAGAATCAGTGGAGTGCGTGCAATTATATGTACCCCTTTATAGCTGGTTATAAAACCTAGTAAACACCTTGCATTTGTTTTTAGTACTTTTGCTCTTTCTCCCCCTACCAAGGGTACTAAAACCTCCAAGTGTTTGAGTGAGAAATTCTTTCAGATGCAAGGACAATGAAATTGTTCCAGATCTCCATAGGACAGCTGTTGTGGTGGCATATATTTGGCCATTAGCAGACTAGCTCACCTAAAATCAATGCTATAGAGGTCTTTTCATGCTCTTATTTATGCATCAGTATTTTTGGTTTTTTCTGAGAAACGTCCTCTGGGATATGACTGAAGGAAAGAATCCTGCCAAACTCAGGGATGTTATAGAAAACACCTATGACTGGGAGGCTCCTTGACAACTTGGAAGGAATTTGAAGCAGCACAAGTGCAGGCTGCACTGTTTAGAGGAATTTTCCCAGTCCACTAGTTGTCTTGAGTTGGAATTAATATCAGATAAATTCCCGTAGCTGAAAGATTAGTGTATCACAACACTGAACTCTCAAAACAAGATTCAGAGTTTTCAGTATGAAGGTTTTTACTAGCTCTAGGATTAAAGCAGTTACATTCAATTCACCTCAGCCCCTCAGGAAATTTGCCAGGTGCTCTCCCAGCTGTGAGATGCCTCTGCCTTGGCCACGAGACCACACAGGCACAGGATTTGTGTAAAGAAAAGTAACAATCATCCAAGCATGAGAGAGACAAAACTGAAAGAGAATTTGGGTCGTATCAGTCATTAATGTTTCTGCTCGAGTTTGATCTTGCATTCCTATAGACAACTGTGTTAATAATCCATGCCTTAGTTAGAAAAAGGTGTGAACAGCTGATATGGAAAATCTGGATTCTAGCATGGGTTCTGATGCTTTCCACCAATTTCTTTGCCAAAGGCAGCCAAAATAAACAGCTTAGTAAAGTCAGGAAGTGGCTAGTAAACTTGTGCTCTAATCTAATTTATTTTTTTCATATTTATGTTAAAACAGATCCCAATATTGTATTCAAAAACCTTTTAGCTAAACCAGGTTCTCACTGCAGATAAAAGCCTAAGTAGCCCAGCTATGTAAATTTTATTTATCAGAATAAACTCAATAATAATATTGTTTACACTTCTACATTTAATTAAATTTCATTACAAGATAAAATTGTCTTATAAAGAAGTCTTTAAAAACATCATCATCAAGGTGCAATATTAAATTTTTGTAATAAATAAATAAATAATGATTCCCTGTATTTAAGTGGTGACAAAAAACATTATGTTAGCTATAGTCAGAGTTTATTTCAAATCAATAATAAAATTGCCACTTTTAGCATACAGAAGTTTCATACAATGCCTTCCAGTTTTTACATGGAATATTGTAAAATACTGAAAATTCTATAGTACTGAAAATGTACTGGTAAAATCAAAATGCTATATATAATGAACTTAAATGAAGTTCAATCAGGAGATTTTGACAAGGAAAATCCTTAATGGGTGAGGCCAAGGGCCTTCAAAAATGCTGGTTTGCAAATGAGCAATATTTATTCCGTTTATTATTTCTTGGGAGATTATTTAATTTCACTTAAAGGTAGCATATAGATTTATTTTTTATTAGTTAATAATTTTGAAGAAATTAACTGTGTTCATAAGGTTTTACCAGCCTGCTAAGTGTTGATTCTTTCCTGTTCCTCCAAATATAATACAGTTTCTACTGGGATTTGTTGCACATGTTCCACCCCAAAGTAGGATATGCATTGCTTTTTTTACTTAGATACTGCAGCTGATCCATTTCAGCATTCCATTTTACATATATATAGTTCATGAATGAGGAAACATTTATCTAAAAAAAGGAATCTCTCTATGCACATTTATTTATTTATTTCTCTTGAAAGCAAGAACAATTACTCTGCAGTAATTATGTCTTTAATTACCCCTTAAAAAAAAAAAAAACATGCAAGAGGATGCAACAAACACATTTTCACTAGTACCAAATGGATGGAATTGGAGAGATTCTTTAAATGTCCAAATATAATGTTCTTGTCATAGAAATTGTTAACAGAAGACATATTATATTTCTTCCTAGAACAAGTTAAAATATATTCCACATCAAGCAAAAAAAAAAGTCCTCTTCACTGAAGTGTCAATGTTAAACTGACATTAAAGTCAAGAGGTGCTAAGAATGTTGTGGGAACCAGAAGAGAGGTCAGAACTGAGTCAGCCTTTGCCTTCCTTCCTGCTCCTGAGAATATGTGGAGGGATGGAAAATCTAATGCTTAAAATAAAACTAAGAGTCAGGATATTGCCCTGAAGGCTTCCTTCAGGAACTGTCAACTATATTAAGGGCACATTGATAGCCTGTCCTGGAAACCAGGTCATCCACATTCCTTGTAGGCAAAAATTGCTTAATTATTCTGCCTTAACACATTTATTAGGAACTGTGGGCATCCTTACATTTAAGCACTTTATTGTTTAAACTCATTTTAAGTGTGCAATGCCATCTTGTTACTACAATTCTCCATACCAAGTTAGGTTTTATTAGCTAAAAAAATATGATAATTCAGTTACCAATTAGAATAGAGCAGCCAGATAGAATATACCTCGGTGTAAATTGTGCCTGAACTAATTTACTGGCATTAGAATGCTCAAAAAATATTCTTTGTCACTTGGTTCAAGGTCCTCAATGTTTTTAACTCTTAAAGGAAAAAAAATATGCCTTTCTAAGTCTTCAATTAAAAAACAACATACTTGTAACCATGGTAAAACCTCATTGTGTTTTAAGGATATGATCTGGTCTTCGTTCCTTAAAAAAATTGTTCTTTTAACAAAAGTTTCTTTTTCATTAGCATTGTTTGTTTAATTAATGATGAGATGGATGCTGTCCAATGGTATATTAGGGTTAAAATTGATAAATTTTTTTGTAGCATGATGTAGTATTTCAGTGCCCAAAGTGTCATTTGTTTTTCCATCTACATCATGGTCAGATTCTTTCTTAGGGTATAAACTCAATAGCAAGAAAGTGCATCTTATAGAGCTGTTATTTATCTCAAATGCTTATTACCTTTTATCTGTCACTCCCAGTTTCTCCAGCAGTTTGCTCCCTCAATCACATAAATGCTTTTTATTCTCCATATAATTTTTATATCATCTTCCTGCCCCCCCCCCCCCAACATTTTCTCCAGAATAGATGGCAGTAAACTTTCAAAGTCAGGGCATCAGACCCAGTCCTCATAACTCTGGTTGTGACATATATCAAATATAAATCTAGTCCATGGTATCTGATTTTTCAGTTTTCAGGTAAGTCAATATCATCCATCCCTGCTTTGTGTCCATATTATTTTAAAATATTTATGTCAAAACTTCTTAAAAGTTCTGAAGTATCAGCTCTGTCTTCCTTTGTTATACATCAGATTCTCCCAAATCAGGATGGGTGTTGAAAGGACTGTCCCCAAGACATAAGGTAAAGTCTGAAATAGAATTCAGCATTTTGGAAGGGCTTTTTCTTTAACTAAAGCAGAAGGTTACCTGGTGTGCTTAGTGATAGTAAGCAATGATTATGTTATTTTGGGCTTTTCTCATGCTGTATTATTAAAAATAAATCAAAGTAATAAACACAGGACTTGTTAAACAGAATGTTCATCTCATGATAAACACTTTCAAATTCTCCATGAATGAAGATAGTTGCATTTTCAGAACTTTTAGAAGGAAAACAACTCCTGTGTAGTATCAATGCAAACATCAAAACAAATTAATTTCCCTATCATACTTACATTATTAAGCAAGTACCTAAGTGAATTGTTGCAAAACTAAGTTGGTTTAACATATGTTCTATGGATGATGTAGTAAATGTGCTGATATTATTCTTACTTGATTTGAATGAAAAATGTGTTTCCCAAGAGAAAATTTCTTGCTCAAGTATTTCCAGTAGTTCAAATTTTACTGACTTGTTTTATTTTAAAACTAGTTCTGGTTCTAGATATATCTGGAAGAAAATGGCCTAATTCTTCACAGACATTTTTAAACATGGTAATTTCAAAGTATTTTTTAGGACGAGGGTGTGGGCACAAGGAGCAGAGACAAGAACATACATGACACAGGACTGAAACTAAGATGGTATTCTGGATATCACATGCTGCTTTTTCATTTCTTTAATCTTTAATTATTGACATGATCCATATTGATCCTGATGAAGTAGTGTAAGTGTCCTCTACCTGGACATTTCTATTAACTTTAAAATCATTGAGAATTATACAATTTCTTATAAAATGTCATGAAATTCCAGTAACTCAAAATTCTATAATTACATGGAAGTATCCAAGAGATTCATAGAGTTATGGACCAAATTCATCAATAGGACAGAATCATTTTTAGAAAAATACACATTTTTATTGGAGGTTTCTTTATAAGTTGTCTGCAGCTTGATTGGCCTTTCAATAAATAGATAACCTAATAAAAAACTGCATTTAACAATTTCTTCTCCTTTTAGGCATCCTTAAAATTTCCATTACAAACATGTATAACATTTTAATGTACATTCATCCGAATAGACTTTAAGTACAAGTTTCACTTTTTAATCTGAAAAAGCTAATTCACATTAATAGCATGTTAATCTATATACTTAACATTTGTCTTTGGTAATAATTGCTGTTTAGTTTTATAAAACATTCATTAAATATCTTGCTAAATTACATAAAGATCATAATAGGCATTTAATGGATTCTTTTAAAACTGAAGTAGAAATCACTTTAGATTATAAGTAACTATAGGTTTATAAAGCCATCATTATATATCTATTAAGACCACTTAACTTAAGTGTTCCATAATTAGGGAAGAGCCAGAATTTTAATTGCACATTTGCAAACTGCTAGCTAGGACTTCTGAAAATAGCTCTCCTTTTATCCTAAAAAAGAGTTTTCTCTCTCTGCAGGTTTTATTTAAGAAAGCTTTTTTTAAAAATTGTTAAGTAATATCCTTCTAGACGATAATCAACATTATGGGACAGAAAGAAGTCATCTGATATATTAATAGTTCCTTTAAAATTATCTCTAATATCTGAAAAAAATAATAAGATTAACTTTAGTTTACAACATGTTAAGACTGACTCTCTCTATGAACTGTTTCAGCCAGAGTATTGACAAGGGGAAGCAGAGTACTTTTGCCTCTGGATGACTGACTGAAAACAGGCAAGAACAGTAACTTTGACCAAATTGAGTTCTTTTGGCATAAATCTCTCTCTTACATAGCTGTCCAAATCATAAAAATATACTTGTCCTTGGTTCTTCTGAATTCAGTATCCTTGGACATTCCAAAAAGCTTTTAATTTAATCATGGAGAAAATAAAGTGTGTTGAGCTCTTGACACACCCCAGTTTAGAAAATGGGTTCCTCAGGACACCAACTTTGCCCAAGTCCCTTCTGTTCCATTCTTAATTCAGTTGTCAGATCTCACTTTCCTAACAGCTGACACTCAGAGTTTTAAATGTTCTTCCATAGTAGAATAAAGAGATTTTTCATCTAAAATCTTTCTTTTTAAAAAAGTAGAAGAAAAAAGAACTTATCTTGGATTATTTCTTTACTTCCTAAACACAAAATAGGCCCCCCAAAGCCAAGGAAATATGTAGAAAGACCATTGGTTTCTCATTTCTTTCAAAACACAGTTTAATGAACTTCGTGATACATCAGCTGGTATTTCCCAGGATGGGCATGTGGATTCAGAAAGAGAACATCTTGGAGTGAGATGGTCTCCCATTTGAAACACTACATGACCTGCTTCTCTTTAAGCTATTTTGAATTTCCCACTGGTTTTGATGTTCATATTTTCTCTTCAATGTGGGCTCAAAGTAAAAGCAAAGTATTTGCATTTGAGTAGTAGAATATTAGAAATGGAAAAATGGCAGGAATGGTTAAACTTCATCTCACACCCATCACTGCTCCCCATTTCATTGAATCCATTTCCTTTCCATTACCCTCAGCTCAAGGCTGAAAAAATTGGTTTTTTCTGTTTAGTTTTGTTATGCTTTCTTCTTAAGTCTTGCATCAAGTACACTGTGTTAGTGTCTATGGGCCCCCAAGAGAGAATTAAATGACATGACAAACAGTCGTAAAGGCAATTTTCTATTAAAATACAATTCTTGTTTTCTTTTGTAATTCTTCCTGGTTGAATTTAAAGGTTTTTCCCTCATACACATTTAGTCTGAGAGCAATTTTATAGAGCATACAATCATTGTACATGAGTAACTCTATGCCTTTCTAGTCTGAAGTTCATCTAATATTCCATGGCTGGGAGAAACCAGAGAGCTCCTTCTTTTTTAAAAAACTTAGTCTTTGAGACGAGTTAATAAATTTTTCAAGAAATATAACTACCCTGTAAATCGATTACATTTCCTCCACCTCTGAGCTGTTTTTCTTTAAATATGAGCTCTGGCCAAGCTGTTCTCCAGGTTTGCTCTAGAGGGTCAGTGCCCACTTTCAGTTCAGTCATAGACACGCAGCAGAAAACAAGTCCCAGATAATATTCTTCTGATGTAGTTTAGTGCACCTACTTTGCAAAAGAATTTTGCTGTTTATTTATTTATATTGGTTTTGAAGAGAGGCATTAAGTAGTATAAAGAAATAGAAAATGAGAGCAATTTGTATGAAGACTAGATGGCATAATAGTTAACTCCTAAGGATAAAAGTGGAAAAAAAAGTAATAGGGGAGGAATAAACATATGCAAAATCACCTGTTACTAGGAGAAGAGAAAGATAAAAGCAGAAGATGGAAAAACAAAGAGAAAATAGGAAATAAAAAAAGGAGTAATTCATTAAGTCCATTTAAAAAAGAAAAAACACAAGTTGAAGAGCACAGCTGAAGATGTAGTCAGCTACCTGCACTGAAAGACATTTAACAGCAGGCCTGGCAAAAAAGGCAGACAGATTATACTAAATCCTGCAAACTGAAATAAAATTATCAGCTAACAGTTGTACTTAGGGCCAGGAATACTTTGCCCTGAGAAGAAGTACAATTGCTGTTTTCTAGTGGAGATGCTGGCGTTATACTCTCATGTGGGGTCATGTATTGCTATGAAAAAGCAGCTCTAAAGACCTTATTTTTTCTCCTTAAAATATTAGAAGGTCTCTGCCTGCTGGAGATGGCATTCAAAAGGGAGATGCTTACAGGTGCTGCCTTGGACCTGTTTTTCAAAGAGAAAGGTCTGAGTTTGATTTGCTCTTTCATTAGGCCTCAGAACAATTTAGAATTTTGTATTTTCTTATATATCTCAATTCTTTACTTCAAGCCTTTTCCTTCAGTATCCAAGTTTGTCAGCTTGATTTGAGTAACAACCCTAGAAAAAAACCCAAAACCTTTGTTTTCTGGATTCTATATTTAGTTCCTGATTGCTTGATATTTTAAGCATATAAATATTTAAGCTACTGTAATATCTCAGTGGCACTGGTGTGTTCCAACTTCATTAATCAGTAAAATACTGAGGCAGGATCCTGCTTCTTGTGTGACTGTACCAAAGCTTTAAGGTTCATTAGTGACTGTGATCTTTACCTTCTAAAATCACCAATAATACCCTGGTTATGCAAATATAGAAGTAAGGAATTTAGTGCTGGACAAAGTAACAGTATAATACTGGCAGCCCCAAGTGAATAGCTACAGAAATCAAGAGGTGCAGACAGCCTCAAAATCATGACACCAAAAATTGTTGTTATGGAAACTGAGTTTCCCAGGACACATCTGCAGATCTTAAAATACTTCATTCTAGCGCATAGGTAGAAGTTTGCAGCTGCTCTCTACTTATAAGAACTTACTAACAGCTTTTCAGCCATCTCTGGGTCAGAAATTGCTTTCCTCTGAGAGTCCAGAAGTATTTTCCCAAAAATGTTCAGTTTTGCTACCTTCTTCAAGATATTGTTGCTGAATAGAAGCATCAGTTTTTAACAGAATTCTGACATACAACAAAGAAGTGCTGACTTGCTACTTCCATAATAAACCCTGATGTCTATGACAATTTCTTTTAACACTGCAAGTCATCAGTTGTGACATTTTCCTAAAGCTCCATAATTTTCATTTGCATCAGATGGATACTATATTCCATTAAACCATTTGGATTAATTCAGCTCTTAATTTTTCAACTAGAGGCATTTTTATTCTCTCTCAAATGGAAAACTTAGGAAATGACAGAGACAGCAGCAGACCGTATGCAGTGATTTCTTTTCCTGGAAAGGATCTGACAGTCAATATTTGTTCCGTTTAATTTCAATGCCTCAATTCAGCTGGGTTTTTTGGTTTGGTTTAGTTTGGGGGTTTTTTTTCCCTCTTAAATATATCACAATTCCTCTAGAAATAAAAACTGCATTCAAGGTTTTATTCAAGCCTATAATGGATGGTAATATCTGGTCTTGGAATACATGATTATTCATTAGTCTGCAAGCATTAGCTGATTGTTATGTGATGTGTTGGAGTAAAAACATAATAAATAGTATATGAGAAAAAATGCCCTGAGGTGAAATCTTGGCTTCATTGAAAATCAATGGCAAAACTCCTATTTCCCATCAGTGGGACAAAGACATTTCTGTCCATGTGAGAAGTGAAAGAGAATTTAATTTCTCCACTTGTGAGAACTTGTATTATGTGATTATTTTATTTGGGTTTAATTCTCAGTTATTTCCTCAGGCAAAGCTCCAATTGAAACCTCTTGTCTCTAGTAATCAGTGGGAATTTTTCCTAAGGAGAACATTTTGCCGGTGCTGTGCAATTTGCTCTTTTTCAATGCTTATCTTTTGTCCATTTTATTATTTATCTTATGGAAGAATAAGGGAAACAGGCAGCTTTCTGGAACTGAGTAAAGTGAAAAAGAAAAATAGACCACAAAAGAGAAGCAATGATTAAATGGGGTTGATCAAGGTTAAATTTATATTGTGAATATGGATATAAGGCTGCCTGACTTGCATTAAGGTTCTCTCACTTCTTTATCTTTTTTTTTTGGAGTCTGATAAGATAGTATAGAAAAAGGGCTGAAGGAGTTGGCCCTAGAGCCTGTGTGTTGCTCCGGACACTCTGCTACGGAACTTTCTGGAAGGCATCTAGTCTTGCTTTGAATATTTAACACACAAAGAGTCCAGCCCTTGGTACCTAGTGGAATAATGGATTTGCCCTTGTTATTTCTGTATATACTTTCTAGTATAATTCTGCTTTTACCTGCTAGAGGAAAAATCCACCCAATTAGGTTTTCTAATATATTTCTAATAAAATACTTGTAGACTAAAAGCAAGGTGCATTTTACATATAGATTGAGCTAAGGTTTGTAACTACAGACAGGTTTTAAAAATCCAAGTTACTGTTATACAACTACTTTTAAATCCTAAGCACTCTATTGATGTATATTATTTCCATGAGGAAAAGTTGCTGTATTTCAGTAATAGCCTCATTATGATTTGGATAATAAACCCCATTCATTGAGGATTCATCCATTTTAAGGCCTCTGATAACTTTACCTACATCATCACAAAGAAAGGTACAGCTGTGTTACTGAAAAATTGCTTAGAAACTCAACAAAATATGCTTGCTCAAGTCATGTTGCAGGCTGGGTACTAGTGAAAGCCACAGAGAAAAACTGCAATAGAATTTACCCCCACATTATCATTACATTGAAATGCGTTGTCTTTTATCCTTCATCTCAAAAAGGAACTCATATTTGTACAATTGATTTAATAAATATAACTAAACTGCATATCTAACAAAATACTCAGAAGTTTCCAAGTCATTTAGCAATGTAGATCCTCTAAAAATGATATTTTTCCATGTCTTTTGTATTTTTGTCCTATGGTTCATCTTTTGGTCATCTTTGCAGCCCACATGAGAGGAATAAATAATGTAGACTTTGAACTGCAAAGATTTTACAGCTGCTGCAAAATAAGGGTAGGAAGCATTTATCTTTGGATTTCCTAAATGTTTCAGCAAGGTTTCAATACTGTAATTTTTAAAGATTAAATTAAAGTCTAACTGGTATTACTTCTCCTCCCATGTAAAAATTAAAAATGCTGATATTAATTTTAAAAAACAAACCCACCCCTTTTTTAAAAGCTTAAGACAGGCAAGATGCTAAAGAAAGGAAGGGTGGAGAGAAAAATACCTTCATTCTATCTTGCATAGTAGTTTCTTCCACTATTTATTTGATTCTGGTGTGGAGAGCTGCATCTGAATGGTGCCATGTGTCCTGAGGGTTACCTGCAGGTACTAAAAGAAATGGTAAAAGCTATTTCACTCTTCATACACTGTTAGAAATAACAGGGGGGAAAAGCAGCCTCCAAAAGTGAAGGGAAAGAAAAAAGTTCCCTGTAGTCTCCATATATATTTTGCAGCACAAATTTATATAACTCTTCTATTTTTTTTTTAGCTTTTGTTTTTATGAAAGAAATTTGAGAAAGATCTTGAAAAGAATCTTTGCCTGTAAAACACTCAAATATCCTATTATATACTATAAAGTGAAGGCAGTTTAAAGCAAAATTTATAACTAAGACGTGACAATATTTCCAAATTACATGCTAGTAGAAAGATACAAACACTATCAATAAAATTAAAATGTGGTATGCATACAGCTGTATAATACAACATATACAGATAAAAACAGCCGTTCTCATAGGATGAAGATCTAGGTTCTCAGCCCTAATCCATTTCCCATGAATGATCTTGGGTTATGTGGTGATTTTCTGTTAAGCTTTTTTTCACTGCTGATGGTAATACTCCAATACTTCTTGATGGTACCTCCAATACCAACTTTAACACTGGTCAGCTACACCCAATATTAACTGCCCTTAAAATGAAATTTAAAAAATAGGACAATAAATATCATCTGGAGAAAGCTGTACAAAACAAATTATCTGTGGATGCTGAGTTTCCGTATATGTTATTTGCTTGTGTGAATAAAAGATACAGAGCAGGTTTTATTGGGTGCGTTGAACAAAAGCCCAAATAATTATCTGTGACAATAAATACATGACAATATTATCACCTTTTATATAACAACAATATTTTTTCTATTAATAAGATCAGTACTACTGTGAAAGAGATGTAAAATTAGGAAATTTGCCTCTCATCACAAGTGTTTTAAAGCTAATTTTAAGACTGGCGGCACAGTATGGATTAAAAGCTTTGGATTTTGGCTACTATACACTAAAACATCAATGGAAAATATTTACAAACCGTTTTTTTCAGTAGAATGGATGAACTCCATGCCAAAAATGGCTAAGGAAGAGAAAAGGGAATAGGACAAGCTAAATAAATGATATGGCTGGTGTTTGATTAAAAAAACACTGTGTATTTAGTGATTCAAATTCAAGTCTTTAAAGTCAGATTTGCTTAATAACAGATTTATTATTTGCTTAAAAACAGATTTAACTTTAATATTATGTAAATGACACAAAATACTTGAAGAAATTACAACTATTTACCTGTTTGAAAATTTTATTGTATTACTGAATTATTTCTGTTTTTTACAGGGTTTTTATACACCTATTCTTCTAAAAACCTTCAGTTCATATGGATGAAACCAAGCATTTCCAGTTCCTATGGGTTTCTATTTCCATTCTTTACTTGACATCAGATGGCTTCAAGAAATCATTCTTTTTTTTTTTTTTTTTTTTTTTTTGTCCTATGGTAAAACACTAAAAAAGGAAAGGGAGACATTCTTCATCTGATTCACTGAGCAAATGAGGGGCAAATTGTAACATGACAATAAAGAAGTGGGTGCAAGCCAGGTGCAAGCCAGACTGTTTGCAGAGTTGTTGGCTGTTGTATAGGAAAGAAGGACAGCAGAGAAAACAGATGTCCAGGCATGATTTCTAAGGCTCGTGAGGCAGGTGGAGGAAAACATTAGTCTCCAGTTAACTTAGCTTTGAAAATACACCAGTGTTTCAGCTTAGAAGGGCAACGCTTCAGTAGTTTTAGCAAGCCAGGCTGTACTTTAAATCATGATATCTAAGAAACTTAATCAGGTAGGAGAAACAGGCTAAATACAAAGTCCAGAGTATCCTTTTTTCCATGAAGGTTCCCACACATTTTAATTCCTTAACTAGTCCACGGATGTCTGTTTCAGAATGGTACAAAAGTTTGCTAAAAATGTCTTCTAGTGAGCTGAATTTAATAAGGACTGAAGTGCATTTTGTAGACCAAGTGCTTGACCTTTGCTCAAATTTAGAGCTGTGTTAACTAAATTATTAAGCAACAGTTTAGAACAAAAAAAAAAAAAAGAAAAATAGTATACCTAAAAGAATATTCTTTCTTTTGTCCAGGTTGAAAGAGCCAGCTGATTTTTATTCTACTGGGAACGCTCAGGACTTGATAAGAATTTTCATATCTAGGAGTCAGTCCAGTGGGAATAGTTTTGACATTTCTTAAAAAAAATTCTAAACCCTGTTCCTCACCCTCACTCACTCATAGGTGACCAGTGAAATGCATAAGCCATTTCTGGTGCCTCAGATATTACTCCCAGGATCAAAAGGCCACTTCTGGCTGTGAAATTCTGGAGATTGAAATGTTGTTGTGTATTTCAGGACACAAGGTTATGCTTCACTAAAACTTCATCCTGGAAGTAAACATTCAGAACTTGAAAGAAAAACAAGTGTATATTGAGAAACGTGACCTAGATTATTCTAAATCACTACTATAAGTATTTTTAATTCCTGCAAAAATGATTCCTCAGGTGTTCCTGTTTTCACTTTCCTGTTTTAGCATGACCATTTAATAAGCAGGCTGCATTGCAAAACTGAAGTGCATATAAACTGCCTGTTATGTTTTCCTCTCCCTTTTAAAATACATCCCTCACGTATTTTCAATGCCTTTATTCATTCAGCACAAGAGAGGACTCACTGATGAAACTGAGGGCAGATTGGCCTTGGGTATTGATTTCACACAGGTGTCTCTGCTGCTCTTCGCATTTGCATTTGGGATCAAAATGATGCCATATTCTTTCATTGGGACATTTTTCACAGGTTTTTTTCTTCCTGTCAGTCATTTCTCAAACCCTAATCAGCAAGAAGTGTTATTAGTAATGTTGTGGAAGAGCACTGCAATAAAACATTTTAGAAATAAAGTTTAAATGAAATAATCCATTATTGTCAAGAAAGCACTTCTAAATGCAGGTACAATTATCTTGCATGATCACATTACAAATATCTTGTGTCAAGCTACAAAATCTGAAAAATTCCTGGTAGTCCAGTGTTGAGAATTTACATTAAAATGTGAGTTTCCTAAACCCCAACTGTTCCTCTCCTGCACAGGTACCCTCACACTCCCCTGCTCACACATTCATGCACATTCACATATACATTTGCACAACTTTACAATCAAAGAGCAAATGTTCTTGGGCAATGTACTTTACCTGAAATGCAGGTGGGATAGTAAAACCATTCACATTTTTTAATTATTGAAGAATGGTAACAAACCCATTGATGTTCTTTGTGGCCTCAGATGTTGTTTTGTTAATGTTGTTGATTTTGCTTTCTTTTATGTTTAATTTCTGAAGTTTGAGTTGTTCTTTGGATTTTAAAAGCAGAGAATTCAAACCAGAATTCAGCCTCTGTCCCATAACCAGGGTATGGCCCCCCTGCCATTGGTACCAGGTCCATGTGACAGAGAATCTCCTACTACCAAACAGCTGATTGGAATCTGACAAAGAAGTGTAAGTCTATTTTATTGATTAACCTTAATAATTCAGAGTGCACTTCAGAGTTTATGCTATATTTCTGCGTTTGTTGGGTTTGTTATTTCTGGGTTTCCTTGGTGTGTTTTCTAGTTGCAGGAGACACTTGTTGCAGGAGACCAGGCGTCGGTGGGGTTTTTCTTTTTGTTTTAGAAGGATAACATCGAACTGCCACTGACATCTTTGAACTGCAAGGTGATTGCACAGGAAGGAAATGCTCTGCCAGGTTTTTAAAGAAAGAGCCTTGGAGCCAGATCTGTGGTCAAACTGCAGTCTAACACTTCTGTGTCTATGAAACAAGAGATACAAATAAGGTAATTCCTGGTTTCAAGTCCATACTTTTGATTTGTTACCACAAATAGGGCTCTGAGTCTTATCAGAGGACGTCATTGTGTCACATACTGAACAAACAATGAAAAAAGAAAACAAGATGGTGGTGTCTTTTAAGGTAGCACATCATATGGTTTTCTTCATTCTAAAGAAATCACCTACCAATGATTTGTTTCCTGCTCCATGAAGTGTCTCATGGCTTTTAAATAACTCTTTCATTCACCTGACAGTTCTCTCTGTGGGCCTCCTAATCAGCAAGCTCCTGACCACCTTCTGTTATCTTTTTCTATAGATGATGCCCTTTTTCCTCCTTTTCTTTGTTTTTGTGTCATTCCTCCTGGATTACTGTTTCAGAAAGCTCCAATCTAGATAAATTTTTGAAGCAATTAATGTACCAAATAATTTAAATACTTACACACTTAAATAGTTGAAATATGAAATTAAAAGTGATTACTTCTTTTCTGATAGTCTCTTACCATACAAACCTACCCAGACAGTTTTGATAAATCTATTTCATGGCACTAGTGTCAGATTGACATAGAAACATGACTGTTGTTAATAAAAAGTCTTAATTTCTCTGAATTGAAAACAATAGGTTCTTTCATTAAACTACAGCAAAAAAAGAAAAATACATGCCTATTCTTTGTGCATTAGCAGAAATATCACATCATTTGCCCACAGAAGGTGAACACAATCTGGTTATAAATTCCATAGCGTAACACCAAGCCTCTGGGAAATATACAGAAGGATTAGAATTCAATGGCCAGAAATACTAGGAATTCAGGTTTTCTGCCCACTAAATGCAATAATTTCTGGAACTTGGATTTTCTTTGCTTCACAAATATATAGGATTGCTCTTCTCTTTCTTTCTTCATTAAATCTTTGCTGTAACTCAAATACTTGTTAAGTACTCATTCAACTTGTGGCTGGATAGATATTTGAGCAGAATCACACAAAAGGCTTCCTTTCAGAACTTTTAGAACAGTAGAGAAGGGTACCACTTCAGGCTATTTTAACTGTTCCCACAGTAAACTGAAAATATTATCAGGTAGAATAAGGGTCACAAAGTAAAGGAGAAAGGATAACTTAACTTTTTAGATGCAAAATCGGTATTAAAACTTCCTGTTCATATAAAGAGAAGCAAACATAGAGGAAAAATTTAGAGAAGAGCCGTGAAAAACAAGACTTTATATTCATTCAAAGGCTTTCTCCCATGTCAGGCACATGGACTGTGTGAATCTTCACAGCTTCTGTTGGATTAATGGAGTGGTGCTTGCTTGCCCCAAACAAAAACTCTGGTTCAAGAAGCCAAGTGAATATAATAATTCCTTGAAGAATTAAGCATTTTGCAAAGCTATGGAAACCTCTGACAATGATATGAAGCAGAGGAGTCCCTGTTTGGTATGACAGGTCTCAGAAGGGGAGGCACAGGATGCAGCACAAAGGGGTACCAGGCACGAGGTGGTTGGGAACCAGGACTGGCACTGGAGGACACATGGCTGTAGATGGACATCCAACAAGGAATGACCAGAGAAGCAAATACAGAACTGCTGCTGGGAAAAGCTAGCTGTAGAGAACAAAGAGAACAAAAATAAAGTGCTTAGCATAAGTAAAACCACTCCATATTGGATAGATTGGATGTAATGGAAGGTTGGATGTTACAAGGAGTTGCAGATCACAGAAGATCATCGTGATACCAAGCAAAAAAAAAAAAAGAAGGAAAAAAAAAAAGCCCCAAAAAATCTTCTTCCTCACTCTGGGATATGAGAGCAATATTCAACATCATATTCCTCCCAGGAGAAGACTCCAGATACTGCTATCTCACCATACCTTTCCAAAGACTGAATCCAGTACTTTGGGACCCAGGGGGGCAGTATAAGTATAAAGAAGGGGCAGGTGCCAGGAAGCTTTTGTGCAATACTTTAAAATATATTGTCACATTTTGTTTCTTACCTCTTTTAATGTGTAATACCAAGCATGCAGAAAACTGACACAGGCTGGCTCAAAGGTTGAGCTCTGGCGTGCCCTTGGTCAAAGGGAACACAGCGTCACTTCCACAACGTCCCAAGGAACACCTTCGGTGGCAAAGCGGGGCGCAGGCTGGACGCGCGTGCTGCTTCCTCCTCAGAGGAGGCAAGACAGGCAGCCGGTGCCTGGGCTTGCGTCAGCCCGGAGGTAAAGGAACAGAGAGGGGCCTCTGGAGTGGGTTCCAACTCAGGCTTACTGCCACAGGCTCCAGGGACCAGAAAGGCGCCAAGGGCAGCCATGCATGGCTTTATAAAGGGGGGGTGGAACAAGGCGGGGAAAAGGGAAGCAACAAATGGAGTGCAACCAAGGGGGAGGATACCTTTAAACTCGAACCAATGGGGAAAACAGGGAGGCGGGAGTCACAACAGGGAACCAATGAACAACTGAGAAAGAGAGAACTTTCTAGAGCAGGGGGAGGTAACTTGGGTGCAAGAACCACCCAGGGGGATGCGGCTTAGACCTCCGAGCCGTCCCATGATCTGCCCTCCGACCCACTGTCATGGGCAGGGAAATCCACCCAATGGATGGCCTTGACTTGAGTGGCATGTAACGATCTCAGCTCATGAGTGAGCTGAGCCACCCCAACAGAAAACAAAGTAATTCTGTGATTAGGTTGTGAAGATGGCAATAACAGTCACAGCAAATCCTCAGCTTTCTGTTTTGAATGTCTCATTTTTGCCTAGAACAAGGCTTTAAGCATAAGAGATTGTATGTTATCAGTTTCCCAGACACCAATTAATGAAAATAGTCATATTGGAAACAAATTTCCACATCTTCATTGTTTTCAGGTCACAGTAATGTACCTTTTCAGAAGACAATTTTATCAAAACAATGTATAGATTAATTAAACATAAGTTATTTGGTTCACTAGAGGTGATTCCAGAAAATGGAAAATAATTCAAAAACTAACAAACAGGATAGCCATAAAATGTATTCTAGTAAGAAGAATTGTATAAAATCATTAATAAGCTTACTAAAAAATAATAATTTTTTTTTAGAAAAGAAATTAAATGGAAAAAAATTATTTTCCACAATATTTTTCTCTAGATTTCCCTGGTGTAGAGGTAAATGCAGGTAAAGGAGAAGCATATGTAAGCTCAGGTTTTCCTGAAAAAAAATTATTATTCATTGCATTTTCATCATTTTAGCATATCCAATAATCATCTTATTGGTCAACAAGGTTTTACTGAGACTGTGTGTTTTTTTCCTTCAGAGAAATCTTTTCAGGCTACTCCTTGATGTTTAGAAAACAGATGGTATTTAATAAGCAGACTCTAATTGCAATCAAGAGTGAATGATGAACAAATTTAAAATTAGATTAAGTTTGCAGAAGTACCCTGATACGTTGTTTCGCAAAAAATTATATTTCTTTTTAAAATCCTAGCACTAATCAATGATGATTGGATGTGTATGCTATTAAGGTTTACATCACTCTTGAATTCTCCTCAGCTGAAAACAGCATATTGACGAATAATAATTGAGAAAGAAGGTTAGTCTAAAAATTGTGAATCTCTTTTAAGTGCAGGTTTCATGTGGCTATAAAACTGCATATGGAATTTAAAGGCATTGTCCTGAATTACTGCCATGATAGTAGCAGTTGATACAGGCTCATCTTTTCCCAGTCTAATAAAAGAGAGAAGAGAGAATTCGAGTTAACACATTCAATGTAAAAAGGAGCTGCTGACAAAATTGATAGGGATGATGTCCAAGCTAGTTGTGACACAGAATCAAATTTACTGTTTGTAGGAAAAGTTTGTAGGTCATACTTTTTTTTTTGCCAGCTACAGTGGGTTTCTCAGTTTCCAGAAAATGTCACAAAAATGTCAATTGAACTAGAGAATCCTCTGCTCTGTTACCTAGGCTGTCTTCTGACCAGAGCTATTTCATTTCATTATTTCTAAATCATCTGTGATGGATGTTCATACCCAGTCTGCGTAACCTCTGAATATTTATAGCAGTGGCAATTCTGTGATCTCCTGCTAGAATCTAATTATTTGACTGTCTATTTTGAAAGTTTTTTGGCTGTTTCATTCTGCTAAATTGAATCCTGTTTTTTCAGCTGCACTTTTTTTTTTTATTATTATTCTTAACTCCATTCAAAGCAGCACAGGAAAATGATCTGTAACTGTAAAGATCAGCAAAGGGAAAGACAAAATTGAACAAGTGCTTCTTGTTTCTTATGATATATAAAGGGGGGGTTGGAGACCAGAAAAGTTTTTAAGAAATGTAATATAAATGAAGTGACACAGGAAATGGAGGTAAAACGTACTTGAAATGTTGATGAACAGATAGACCACAGGTAGGATTACACATTAGAAATGCTGATCAAATGAAATTTGAGTAAATGTGAATGGAGAGGTTCAGACGGTTAAAATGTAGGTTTTGGTGTCCCTTTTTGATGAAATATCTTGCTATATAAATCTAAAATCACTGCAAGAAAAGAATTCTCTTATCAAACAGAATGTATTTGAATGTATTTGAATTATATGTCTGAGGAATTATTCCAGTTTTAAAAAGTGGGATGCAGAGCTGAGTGGGAACACACATTAATTAAGCTGCCTTGCATGGAAATTCACTGCTGCTGGGGAACCTGGATGGCCTCCTGCCCCACTCCCCTCAAGGCTCTCAGGGTTTAAATTTATATCTGGCTTGTTTCACTCTACCAAGAAGTAGTACTCAACCCCTGAGAAGGGGCAGTACTACCAAGGCTTCTGGTGAGTTGACCTGAGAAGCAATGCAAAGCACCAAACCTCCAGGTAGCGACATCACTACTAGATGTCAAATGGTAAGATTAGATGTTTAATTAAATTTTCATAAAGGAAATGGTGGAATTAACTATACAAGCAGGTTAACTAAATACAGCAGAAATGAGGAGAAATACCTCTGAGATAAAACTTTGTCCTGCTGTGTATTCTGACTCCAGAGACGGGGAAGGAAGCTCCTTTATGAGTATTGGAGACATGAGAAATACTAGATAATAATAAAGTAGAAGTAATAATGCAACTGGGTTATTCAGTAGTATTTACTGTTGTTAAGAAGAGAATAATTACTTTTGAAAAGCCTCATGTCATAAACGGTCTTCAATTTTAAAGTTGATATTTGTTTTGTGAAATTTTCATCCATGTTTTTAAAACTGGTATCTTAAAAAGAAATCTCCTTTAGAAACATCTAAAAGACCCTAGTTACTTTAAAGTAACGAGCAAGGGACTCAGCCACCTGTTTTGATAGGTTAGTTAGAGGCTCCTTTATTTTGCCGCTGCAGATGCAGGAGTGACTTTGAAGGCAGCTGGCACTGCGGCTGGAATGAAGACAGAGAAATAAGTCTTTCCCATGGTACCCATTGGCCATTGCTTCTCTCTGATTTGAGGTCAGGCAGGGACTTTTCTGCAGTCAAAGTACCTGTCAAGAAGATCTACACTTCACACAGCATGAGGGAAGGGCTAGCCAGCATACTGATGTAAATCTATTGTACAGCACACTTCATGCAGCTGTGAAATAGAAATCCTCCTTTTGTTCTGGTCGTGACATTTTCCAAGTGTTTTGCAGCACTTTTGGGAGGGACAGAATTTATGAGCTCTACTAGCTTCCAGAATTATTTGGAAATGTCTATAGTAAAGGCAGGAGAGGGTTACTCTTCATAAAAGACAAAACTATTCAAAGCACTTGTAAGAAGTCCATCTCCAGCCTTCTTGTTGTCCTCCTTCAGGTACTGGAAGGTGCTCTAAGACCTCCCTGGAGCCTCTTCTTCTCCAGGCTGAGCTACCACAACTCTCTCAGCCTGTCTTCATAGGATTAACAATTTACTTTAAATAAAATAGAACACTCCAGCCTAGACTGAGAACTTTGTGAATAGAATACAGAAAATAGTGTGGTACTAGAACAAAGGAACAGGGAGGTACATTGACAGTCATATCTGGGAGATGCTAGCAGTTTAAATGAACAAAAATTGGCATGAAGACAGCACTTCAATCAACAAATGCAGAAATACTTGCTTTTGGTAAGAAATATAGTGGGATTTCATTATAAGTCTTGGTGCTTTAGTTTCTACCCTGATACATGGCAGAAGCAAATGTGAGAACAGGAGGCATTCCCAGAGGAGGTGATTCCCAGTCCAAGCTGTACAGGCACAGCAGTTCTTCAAAATGTTACAACTAGGATTTTCCTAACTGATTCCTGCTCTGTTAGGATTCTCAATATGAATTAAATAAACTCAGTCTTTAACAGGAAACATATGTGCATACCTGAAGAACTCTCCCCTTTGAGTCAGCTGATGGTAAGGATCAGCTTTGGAAATGCTTTTAATAAAACATCTTTAAAAAAATTCCAAAGATGAAAACAAAAATTCTGTATTAGGTTGAAACTCATCCTCAGAGTATTAAGAAACTTTGCAGAAGGAATTTTCAGTAAACTACATACAGCAGTAACAAATATGCATCCTGCTGAGAAAATCTTGTAACAAGTTTCATTACATGGATCTATTTATTATTCCTTTGGAAACCACTCTTCCAGAGAAGGTCACTAACATCTGGCTGTATTAATGTCTGCATCTCAATTGCCATTAGCAATGCTGATGATGCACAGCTTCATCTTTCTTTGATTTTCCTGAAAAACTATATTTAGAATTAAGGCCTCAGTTTCCATTAGAATTGTACCATAATAATGATCAGAATGCAAGGCAAGAGCAGTATAAAAAACATTGAAACCAGTAGTTTCTTGTGTTTGAGCTGCTCTGAAACACATTTAGTCCTGTGTTTGATTCTGCAGCCTCCAGGTTTTGGTTCCATGGGTATTCAGATGGAGTCTAAAGCTGAGGTTTCTGCACATCACCAGCAATGGGACTGCAATGGAAGTTTTTCTGGGCATTCTCAATTAGCAGTTATTGGCTAAGGAATTATATCTGTGCTACTAAAGATGACTATGCAGGGTTGTCTTGAATCCAAACTCAACCCCATCTTACTGGAGCCTTTGTTGCCAACTGGCCTAGTTCCCACTTGGGGAATTCCATCCTCATCTGAAGGTTTGGAGTCTTATTCTTGTGACTTCTTCCAGATATTCAAAGGTTTTGTTTGGTTTTATATGAGGCTTGGGGGTAAGGGACTTTGGTTAGTCATTGTTCAGAAAGGTTGTGTAAGAAACCCCGTAAGACCGATTGTGCAAAGCATGCGTGCTTTGTGAGTCTAAAATTTTCACAATATAAACATACTGTCAAACAAGGACAAGACTCAGCCTTGGTATTTCATAAATATTTCATAGCTTTGGCAGCAGGAAATGAGAGTAACAACCTATACAAATGAAGGAAACACATGCAAAGTTAGTTGGTTTAGAAGTTCACTGATATCTTTACGTGCAGATGCAGAGTCTGATTAGGCTGCAGGGAGAGGTGCTCAGATACATTTAGCATTTTCTGGTTCAGAATTACATCTTAAAAGTAGATATCTTGTGAGGGGAAAAGGAGGAGCCAGCACTGATCTTTTCTCTATGGTGACTAGTGACAGAACCCAAGGGAATGGCCTGAAGTTGTGTCATGGGAGGTTTAGCATGGATATTGGAAAAAAGTACTTCACCCAGAGGATAGTCAGGCACTGGAACAGGCTCCCCAGGGCAGTGGTCAGAGCAGCTGACAGCTCTCAAGAAGCATATGGACAACGGTCTCAGGGACATGGTGGGATTCTTGAGGTGTCCTGTGCAGGGTCAGGAGTTGGACTCAATCCTGGTGGGTCCCTTCCAACTCAGGATATTCTGTGATTCTGTGAATATATGCTTATATGCAACTCTAAATCCCCATTCAGCACATAGAAGCCTTTCTACCCGAGTCATGGCCTGTTGCACTGTGTATTTTACTGGATGAATTTCAACTGGCCAGGGATTACTTGTGTTAAATATCTCTGCAGTGTGAGTCAGAGTCCTGGAACCTTTATGAGACAGCAGAAAAATTTAAAGTACAGGATAATACAATAAGTCTGTTTCCTGGGATATCTCTCTATTATTTTATTCAGATATAATGCTAGTCCACTTTGGCAGAATATTCCCAATAGCATAGAGCTGAAGTTAGAGCCAATTCTTGAAATCTTTTTTTTTCCTAACAGAAATAGTAACAAACTAGCTGTAACTAAGCCATCTTCAACTGGAGTTAAAATGCATAGAGAAAAAAGATAACTTTTCAACATTTTTTTCATATTACAAATTAAAGCTAGGATAGCTGAAGTATATTTTCTTTTTTATTCTACTGTGCAATAACAGCAACTAATTGTATATTTCTATGTACATGTGCATAAGTTCTCCCTCAAAACTTACAAGCAAATTTTCTAAAACTGCTCACTTCTACATAATTCAAGGATGATTTCCTCTACTGCCAAAGTTACTGACTGAAACTTCAGATTCTGTGCTACATGGGAGACTTAGGCTGTGATCGTGACTATCCATTTCAGCCTAAGACTCTCCAGCTTGTCTGGCACTGATATGCCATCGTTGTACTGTGTGTGCATCCTTGAGCTGCCTGACACTGTAACACCAGCTCAGAAATTAGCATTGCACACATTTAGGGTATTATGCTTTAAAGACTTTATCTGCAAGTGGATTTCTGTAAAATGCTAATAGAGTCAACATTGGTACCGTCTTATACTGTTAGAAGGGCTGAGACAGCACATTTAAATCCAAAGATATAGCTCAGCTGGAGTCTAGGAGTATGGGGAATTATAAGAGAGAATTGGGTTGTGAGCTGTAAAACCTGCCTGCAGAGGCACATGGCAGCACAAAGGAGCACAAGGTGGCACACAGAGAAGCTTGTCCCCACCAGACCCTGGGGGGAGGAGGTGTCACACAGCAGCCCCCTACAGAGAGGAGCCTGCCGGGAGCTGACAGACGGGTGAACAGCGAGTGATCACCCCATAGAAGGACATTGAGAAAGTGTGTTGCTGATGTGGCAACACGGGATAGATCACTCCATATAAGGAAATACTGTGCCTTAGAAAAGTGTATAAAACCAACTCACTCCTTTGAATAAACCATTCAGATTCCCTGCCGGTCTGGGTCCGTGATTCGATCGCCGACATAGGAGCATTCTTTTTATTGAACCACGGTTTCATGTTTCATTCCACTCTTTCCTTTCCTTTATCAAGTCTATGAGACTTTGGTTGGTTTGTCCTCAGAACCCACCTCTTGCTCCTTGGTATTCTAGACTAGATAAAATTTTGAGTTACTGGTACAACTTCCTTATAAGAAAGTACAGTTGTAAATCATATACCAGAGCATCTAATTAGAATAATTTGAGGAGTGTTAAAGCCAGCCAAGTATTTCAGCTCTACTGAGTCACAGCAAGATTCATTTTCCTAGATCTGTTACTAAATGGGTATAATGGTTTCTTGTGCTGTTCAAGCTCGGTCACTAGACAGGCTTAATAGTCTGCTGGAAGCAGTTGGGTGTCATTCCAAGTCCCTTCCCATCAGATAAATATATATGTCCATGTAAGCCCTCTTCCAAAGACGGAATAATAATATAGAAACACGAAGAGGGAATGTTGGATGTTGGGTCACCTAATACCTTTCTGTAAAAGAATATTTCATTCCTGCTGAGAAAGCAATTTATCTTCAGAAATCATGTTTGGGTGTTATTTGGTAAGTTTTCAAGATGATTTAGGTGTACCCTTTCCATAAGAGTCAGCAGCTCTATATTCATGGCAACAGCACTTGTTGATTGCCTTGCTTTGCAGATTTCTTTACTTATTTTCCCTTCTGCTTGCTATCATTTCACATCTCTTTTACTCAGTCTTCTTAGATAAGCTATCAGCAGGTAGCAGGGCCATGTAGGAAACATGACCTGCTTACAAATTACATCTCATCCCATGTAGATGCATTCTTTCAACACCACATAGTACACAGAACAAGACCTTTCTGTTTACCCCCGGGACCTTCTGCTGAGAGAGCAAGTGTAAAGAAATGAAAGGATTCAAATAGTTTGTCGGAATGCCTCACACCCAGTTTGAAGCCAGGAAATCTTTGATGTTTTACGCATGGCAAATCTCTCCAGCCATTGCAGCACTCTCACAGTGCACATCTAATCTTGGGTGATGTGACTCAGGCTAAATGAATTCTCTCCCTTCAAAATTCCTAACCCAGACCCTGAGCAGACACAGGTGAGGGCATGGGGCCTGTCTTGCAGGGTGAAGGCTGTAAAGGAGAAAGGATCCCATCCAAATCCTCCTGGTATGTCCTGCTGCGGGATGTGTCCAGGGCCACAAGGGTGTTGGAGGATGGGATGGAGTCAAGGCTGTGGTGGTGCCACAGAGCTGGTAGCAGCCACCAGAAGTCCTCTGCCTGCCAGCCCATCCCCTGCAGACACCCTTTCAAGAGCTCCTGAAGCCTGGGACCTTTATGCTACAGGGCCCCCATGGCACTCTGGAGCTAAACTGCTGCCAAAAAGGAGACAGGGAGGCTGAATCACAATCAAAACAGCTCAGTCATTTTTGCCCAGGCAAGGGACTGAACCCGAAATCTTAAATTTTCTGAATAATTAGTCTACATATGAGATATTTTTGCATATCATGTGGCTGATCTCTGTCTCATATTGTCTGAGTGTGTGGTATCAGTCACTTCATTTTTTTGCACCCATTTTCTTGGATAGTGTTTCAGTTTCCTAGCAAGCCTTTTCTAAGTGTGTTGTTTTCTTGACAAGAAAATAGAATTTATCTATTTTCTGATAGAGACTTCTGCCTCTTTTTTTGCATTCATGGAATCAACAAAGAATTGGAAATATTCATGAGACTTCATTTCCTTGACAAGCATTTCTTCTCTTGAATGAGTGGCTCACTGTCCTGTATCCAAAAGAAGTTTCATTTCTCTGACAAAAACTAGGTCTTCAAATAAATCTGGAATTTATACTGTAATCTACAGTACTAGTCATTTTTTGTGGTCACAGGCAAGAATTATTGAATGAAAGGTCTGGGGATTTTTCCCGCAAGGCATTATAATCCTTATGGCATTGCTCCTTGCAAGCAGCAATGTTAAAGGAAGAGAATTCAGTCCAAACCCATTTATTTTCTCAAAAGAGATGACTTATGATGGCAGAGTATGTTTCATTAGACTTCAAGAATAAACAAAACAGCTAAATTTGAAAGTGAATATTTTTTGCATCAATGACTACAGATTTGGAGAACATTTTCATATATAATCTTGGTCAATTTTTTTCCTTCTCTGAAACTGCTGTGTTCACACACAGGTAAAACCTCTGTAAATTATTCCATATTCTCTAGATTTTATGAGCATGATTGTTTCTTCAGACTTCCATAAAACTAGTGTAATGCCTTTGACATCAGTGAAAATACTATTGATTTATATGGGTTAGTGCATATTGGAAACAATTCTGTAAGTAATGTGTACATTTTTTTAATTCCAGGGTGTATTCCAAAATTTGGTTTTTTTTTCAGAAAAACTTTCCTTAAAATTGTTGCTTTAAGAAATGGTGGAATTTGGTGGGATATATAAAATTGATTTCCCATGGTATGCAGATTACCAGAATTTATTATAATATTGTAATAGTAATGACACCAGAATATTGTAATACATATTTTCTTTTCTTTTTCCCAGACATTGAAATGTTTGTTTTATTTTTGTGTTTCCAGCAAGTGCATCACCCTATCATTGCAGTAAGGAAATTTAGAACAGATTGTGAAATTTCACATAGCTATATAAATGTGGAACAAACCTACTAAGATGATGGAACTGCCTGACATTAACAGAAATTTAAATGTTGATTTGCTCTAGATTTACAGCAGTGAAGCTGAGATTGCTCTAATTTTAACAAACAGGGAATTTACATTAGTCAGGTGTGTGATGTATTTTGATGAATCACACTAGATGAGTCAATTTGGTGACTGATCTAGTTACGCACAAAATACCTATTCAAAAACTCCACATGGACCTAGCACAATTTTAAATTCCCTTTATGGGCTAAGACTACCATTGATTAAGAATTTTTAAGTAAATAAGAAAGTATTTGCATAAACTTCTGCTAGTTGTGCACTTGAATACTCACTCATTCCATGATCCCAGCTGATGAAAAGCTATGGCACAAAGCTGAAGCAAATAAACCCAAGTGTTTGTGTGGGTTTAGTAGCATATGAACTCCAATGTAATGAACTAATCACATCCATAAAACATCAGCCATGTCAAACACTGGGCAGAATGAATAGTTCATCTGTTGGAAGTATGGCAGACAGAGCCTAGATCCAGGAAAACTTAAATCCTTTTGCTATATATTTTGAGCATTTAAAAAGACCTGCATAGAGCCCCGTGGCAAATTTACTTTTTAATTTTCAACATCACATATTTCAGAATGTTACACAGCAAAGTGAGGGTTTTTTGTTTTTTTTTGGTTTTTTTTGGTTTTTTTTTTTTAAGTGAAGCTGATTTTCTTGCAATTTAGAAGTACAAAAATCAAGGGAGTTACCTTATGCTCTTTCTCAGTGGCCTGTGAGTTGTGTGGAACCATACTGATGAATTGCAGAGATATCTACTGAGAAAACTCAACAAACAAAGGTATATTTTTAGAGATCTCCCTACTGGCTAAAAATTATCTGCACTCCGAAAGAGATACCAAAAGCCCTGGAAAATTCATGTTATGCTTTTGCAATGAGTTTTCCCTGACGTTTCTACTTTAGATGTGGCTGATTGCTTGCATTGAATATGTAATGTTTTACCTTGATACTTCACCTATTATCTTTAGAGTATTACAGAGCACTTCATAAAGCTGTAAATTAAATACCAATAGTGCACTAAATGTGTAAGTAAAGGTAACAGCAGTTATGCATTCAGCTGTAGCTTATGCTCAAGTATGCACTTTAGAATTCTTTTTATTAAGAGGAATGCTGGCAGGGATTCCTAAGTCCTGCTCTAACCTTTGAGAGGAGTGTTCCATACTACAACCCAAACAGATCAGATTTTAGAGACAGACAGAGGCTATCTTAGCCCAAAACTACCCTTAAATGTAAACTATGACTTTCTGTGTGTCTTTGTGACTGAGATGTACATTCAAATGTCAATCAGACTGGATGGAAACATGAAATTTCATTCCTACTGTTGACATAAGTAGGAAAAAGAAATAAAGAAACTTGCACTTCCATTGTTTCAGTCTACAGTAAAGCTGCAAGCGCATCTGCCCCCCCTCCTATCCATTTAAACAGTAGTGTTTAAACCTTTTGAAGAGACCAGGTCTAGAAATTAGAACTCAGACAGAGACTTTACTTGTATAGCTTGTACCATTCCACCCTTAAAGTAAAAAATAAACAAAACTAACAAAACCAAAATTTATTTCTGATAAGCTGAATTGCTCTCTGGAATTTTTTTTTTTTGTCCATAAAGAAGAGAGTGAAACCATAAAAATTAGTTCCTAACTTAATGCTTTAACTAAATTGGGATAAATCAGTACTTGAGATAACGATTGACTAGATTGCTGCTTTAACCTGACCTACTTCCATTATTTTATAATCTCAACAACCCTTCCTTTGTAAGTTTATCCTCACGGATAGCAATGGGCATCGTCCTCTGATGTATGACTCAATTTAGAGCAGCCTCTGGAATGTCTAAATGTTCCTGATGAATATTTTGTTTATGGCCACTGTGACCCAGTCTCATCCTCTCTTGCACTTCATATGATTGTGGTGCTGTTAAAGCCATTAAATTCTAGAGAGATCTGTAGTGGATGATCTCTGTGGCTTGTTTGGTCATTCTTATCAAACTTTACATTGTGACTCCTATCACCCTATCAGACAAGCTTGGAAAACTCTCAGATCCCTCCTTCCTCATCTCCTGGACTTCCTTTGGCAGTCAATAGGACCCAGGTCCATCCCAGTCCAGCTTGGTCCCTGGTCTCTGCAGTAGAAAGGTGAGCACATATTTCAGACAGGGACACTGCTAAATGCTGTGTATAATGTAGAGTTATACACTGATGGCCACATAAATACGACACACACGGCACCCCCAGGAGAGTGGCAGCACCAGCTGTCTCCTCTCTGATGCACTGAGATGGGTTTGTACTAGTAAAAGTAAACATACACCTGCACATAGGTGGAAGGTGGATCTCTCCAGCAGCAGGGCTCACACTGCCCTGTCTCTGTCTCTGGCCCCTGGACTCCAGTTCATCCCATTCCTGGCACTTGGACATACAAAACCATGCAGCCACAGCCCTACTGCAGTTGCTGGCACAACCATCACTCCCACCCCCCTCACACTCTAGGACTCCCCTAGTCCCCATATCTGACTGCCTATGCGCTTGTCTCTAGAGATACACACTTGTATCACAGCTCATGGATGTCTCTTGGAGATCCATTTATCTCTTCAGCTCCCAGACCACTACACCTGCTTGTCAGCTCATCTTTGCTATCCATCACACGCTTGCACACCCACCCTGACTCAGTTCCTGCAGCACAGACATGTAAAACAAACAAAAAATCCAACACTTGCATGAAGATCTTTATATATGCAATATATGATATATATTTTTATTATGTCAAAATTGTCAAGCAAAAGTAATGAAAAGGATAACATCCTGTGTGATGCTATTTCTTCATACCTTTCAAAACTGAATTTTTCATTCTAGTGTCATACACAGTCTCATAAATGCACCTGAAGGTCTTTGAATGTCAGATAACGCCACATATCAGCCACTGAAAATTAACTAGGATTCTGTACTTCAGGTAACATGGTCACCTCTTTATGTAAACTTCTTTGATTTTATCCCCTTGTTATGACTACAGGCAGTTTCCCATTTACCTTTACATAAAAAGTAAGTATTCCTTAAATGGTTTTTTTGAATGTGTATGATGGTTGAACAATGTGGGGCTTATGTATATTTAATTTAAAAGTAATACTGCTCTCAAATAATGATGAAGTTGTCATCCACTGACTTGCTTTAGATCTCCCAGCTTTATTAAAAAAACATACCACATTAAAATTCTTCCTACCTCTTCTCTACCTATCTCTCACTAGCAAAAAGAGTAAGTTTTCTCAAGACTCAGTTCACAGTTGGACCTCCAAATGATGCTGTGGCAGTGGAAATAATTGGGAGCCTTTGTTCCATTCCTCTTTGTCTGGAGGGCCAAGATATGATAATTCATGCTCTGTCTGATGCGGTACTTATTTTCCAGTGCACACATAAGCAACCAAGGCAGCAAAAAAAAAAAAAAAATCAAATTAAAAATATCTTTTTTCTTACAAAACAGGATATGAACTCAGTCTTTTCTGACTGACTACGCTCATATGTATGTTAGCCATATTCCCTCCCCATGTGTACAGTGAGGGTGGTTTAGCTCACAGTTATATAAATTTTAGCTAACATATGGTTCTGGGCTGAATTTACTAAACATGGCCTAGTTAGGAGATTGATTTTTCAATCTACCACTTACCACAGTAATTATTAGTGGCAGATAAAGTAATTGGGAAACATCTCATGAGACACTTTATGAAGATTCAAGGATCTGTTCTGCCCTATTTATTCTTAACCTTACAAGATACTGCATTCTTTAAGCTATGTCTTCTATACACAGTTATGTGTTTTATGTTTATGAGACATACAGCTGTATCTTATGTATAGAGATTCACATGAAAGTTTAAACAAACTATGAAATCAGATCATTTTACAGTAAATATAGAGCAACTAATGAACATCTGATTTTATCTATTTCCCTACAATCCTCCTTGGTTAATCTTTCTTTCACTTACACAAGGAAATTATTCAATTCCCCAGTAACTTTCAAATAGAAGTATACTTTGAAGAGTAAGATGGCATTTAATAAAAATTTAAGCATGCAGTTTGAACAGCCCCATAGCTGAGAGAGCCATGGACTTCATGCTGTAGAGGAGTAGCTCTGCTGGGCATCCAGCTGGGAGCAGATCACTTGCACTGGGTCCCATTCTTCCTTCTTTCCCTGCTAGGAAAAGAGCTATGGCTGTAGTTTGACCTCTGGTTTGGGCTGTACAAGACCTGTCACCTGAAGGGGTAGAGCACACTTGTCATCATGTCACAGACTCAATTTTCGAAGCCAAGACTTTAACAAGGTTCTAAAAGAAACTGGAAATTTATGTGGGTATTCAGGCAATCGTTTCACTTCAAGATTTAAGATGGAAATTAATCCATATTTCCCACAGGAGTCGTATACAGACTTAGGCAGCACTTGAGCTACTCTCAGCATCATACACAGAATAGAGAGTTCAGTGAACCCTGGCTTTGATGCGGTACAGCAATTCCATATTCCTAACTCTTCCCTACGGAACCAAGGTGGCTCACTGTGACCTCTGCAGTGACCCAGACTCACTAGTTGATTATAGGATTATTATAGGATGCTCTGAAAGCACCCTGTATCATTAATGAGAATACTGCAGATTAATAATTAACTATCTTTGCATGTTCAGATTACAGAAACATGACAGAATGTGCTGACGGACCTCCTCTAAAGGAAAGTAACTCCAAACATTAGGCTAGTCAGAGTCCGTTTCACAGCCACAGAACTGACTTGGAGAAGAAGAAAGAACAGAAAATTTACTATTTTACTGTAATAAATTACTATTTCCAGACATGAAAATTGCATTTAAAAAAAAAAAAAAAGGTGCTAGTACATGATCAAACACTTTTCTTCCATTAAAATCACAGTTTTTCCTGTATCTAGAGCTGCATATTTGAAATTTGACAGTACTTTATCCTTAAAAAGGAAGAATTTAGAACAGGTGCAGCATTGTGGTTTTTAGAATGTTATTATGGAAACATGAATAATGCCATTCAGAAGGTTAGCCATCTGCTTTCAGAATATCTGTTACTGCTGCTGCTGCTGCAGCAATGTGAAAGTGGTACACAGGATTATTTCTGCAATGGATTTAACAGAAAGCTTGTGCATTTTATGGAGAAAAGTATGTTCCATTTTCAGGTTGTTTTTAGTAAGCATCAGTAGAGTATGTGTTTTGTAAATATTGTAAAGATGACTAATGTGATGCACTTCACTTGAGCAGTTTGCATCCTCTTTTATTGAGATTTAGCAGAACATTTTATGCAAGGTGAAAGCTAAAAGTCAGTATTTTTGTGATTTAGAATAGTTTTACTGAAATGGGATTCTTTACAAAATATAAACTGATAGAAAAGGAGTAGGTAGATTTCAAATGCTGACTAAAGAGAGCATGCTTCTAGAACATCAGCTGTGACATGAGTACTAAATTAGCACCTGAGACTCAGGGCAAGTGTCATCTGACAAGAATGGAAACGTGAGAGGGCAAGCTAACTTCAAAAAGCAGCAGAATCTGTGAGCTGCAGTCAGCACTTACAGGGATGCCGTTATACCAGATTTATTAACAAGCTTTTGAAAATGACAGAAATACCACCTTTTAATGCTGTGAATAACAAGGAAATCTGTCTTTACAGGGACAAAACATTTTCATTATGGCACAGAGAAAGAAACCTTCCTAGAAACTGACAGGAAACAAGGAAAACTAAATAACTGCTTAGAGACATGCAGGAGGAGAATAAATTTTAACAAGGTCAGGACAGAATTCATAGCTTGCTGTAAACATCACAACAAAAACTGCAGATGCACTGCTGGCTACCAGGGATCCAGCAATCACAGCTGCCCTAAACACATATTTACAGCACTAAAACTTCTAGAAGTATTTAGTGAGTGACAATGAGGTGGCAATTTATATCAAAGGGATTCAAAACTTGTATCAGACAGAATGGAGTTAAGCACTGGAGCAATGGTAGAGAAAACAAGCCCACTGCAAGTGCAGGAGATAGAAATCAGACACACAAAGCAATTTGCCTTGCTCAGCTGGAGTAGAAACACTTCAGGGGGGAAAACGCTGGAATTCTTTCTAGGTGGCTGCTGATGTGCTCTGCCACAATCTGACCAGAGATCAGCTCCCCACAAGGAGGGCTCTGTGTTGTACAGATGAGGCAATCAGGAGCAGGGGTCCATCACTTGCGCTATCAGGGCCCCAATTACTATCATAAATATCAAATGTACCTTTTACAAAGCTCCCCCTGTGAGCTGTGAAGTCAGAAGGACAGATCTTTGCTCTGCTGTGGCCTCCCTGGTGTGTAAGAAGCCACTCACTACACAGGCACAGGCTTATCTGTTGCCACAAGGGAATCAATCAAAGAGAGCTGACCAGGACACAACACCTGTATCCTGCGGCTTCAGAGAGTGTGACAGGAAAAAAAATATTCCAGCTACAAGCTCAAAGTGGGTGATCTTCACTGTACAAAGCAATGCATGGACTAATTAACCAAAACTCTGTATTTTATAAGCATGAGGGAGCTTTGAGAAAAATACAACAATCTGATTTTTCCTTGTTACAGAGTGTTTGGCTGATCAACTTTCATATTCCTTTAGTGCAGGGTTTTGGTTGCATAGTTGTGTTTGTTTGCAATTCTTTATTTCTACAGCAAATAAAAACGCTCCTGATCTCTAACTCACCATGGTACTGAGGAATGAGGAGGTCAGTCACGATGAAGATTAGGTATTGCACTAATAAATAATTATTTACCAGATAGGAAAACTACTTCTTATAAGTCTGAAAGAGTTAGGCAAGGAAAGGAATGTATGGCCATATGTATTTGAATTTCCCTGCACTCAGATGAGAAAAGGCTCCAACCAAGAATGCCTTAGAAATGCTCATCAGCATTCCTCTTGTGTACAAAACATTGGATTAAAATTAAGGATTAGGAACACATTATTTAATTAGGAATTAGAAGGTTGCAGATCCATTATTAAGATTCACAAATCCTATCCCTTAGCAGTATTTCCTTTCTGTAGTTCCAGGGCTGGGAGGCAAGATTTTTTGAGGCTTAGGGTGAACAATGTATGTGTGAGGCTTCTAAACCACAGGAGATTAAACATCTACAGCAGAACTGTCACACTGGAGGGAAAACTCTTCCATCCACATTAACTGGGAGAACATTTGGGCCAGCTCGGGAAGCAGTACAAGTCCCATGTGTGAAAAGTGACTGAACTTCTTCAAGGGCTTCACTACAGAAGTCAAGCCTCACACCATTTATAAAAAAGCTAATCTAACGCTGTTCCTGGCTCGTTTCCACGAGCTCTGAAATGTCCCCAGTCAGAGGAAATGCAGCATTCTTTCTGTGACATCTTTCTGGACTGGCTTAGCAGAAAAGCGCTGGCTAGGTGCGCGTGCTGGTTCCTCTAAGGAGGAGGCACTCCAGGGACCCAATGGTCTGGGCTCGCATTACTCCGGAGGCAAAGCAAAAGAGAGCAGCTTCTGGTCTGGCTTCTAACAGGTTTATTGTCAGAAGTTTAGCAACCAGAACATGGCAATGATCATAATGGCGCTGGGAGGCTTTTGCCCTCAGTTTTATAGGGGGTTTGAAAACCGCGGGGAAAGGGGAAAACAACCAATGAGTTACAAGCCAGGGGGAGGATACAATTCAACAAGAACCAATGGGGGAAACCGGGAGGTGGAAGTTACAACAAAGAAGCCACGAACAACCGAGTAAGAGAGAATTTTCCCGAACAGGGGGAGGCTGTTTGGATCTGAGCGCAGCCCAGGGGGATGTGGTTTAGGTCTCAGTGCCACCCAACGACCCTCCCTCACTGTCACTGTCCTGGGTGGGGAATTCTACCCACGGGAGAGCCTTGAATTGATTGACATTCCCCTGTCCCAGCCCAGCAGTGGGCTGGGTCACAGCAACACTAGTCAACAGCCATCTGAATTCAACACTTTTTTTTGTGAACCATGGCAATTAATTTCCTTTTTTTTTCTTTCTCCCACTCCACTCTGCAAAAATAAAATAAAAACCTCTTGATTCTGGCATGCAAATACTATTCCTTTTGTGTGCCCACAGATACTACTCAAGCAACTTCTGCCTTCTGGAAAATTCAGTCAGTTTAAAGTTTATCTCATTTCTCAATTCATTTGCATGATACAAATTGGTCATGATTACCTTGCACAGTAATTATTCTCAGATTTACTAGAAACATGCCCAGAATTGTCATGCTGTGTATAGAAATATAATGGGTGAAAACAGAAAAACAAATAGAACATTTAAATAAAATCTTAAATAAATCAAATCTAGAGTAGATAGACATGTGAGATTAAACCTAGGATGGAATTCACCGGGGCAAACATCCACCTTGTGCTACTGGGATGGATTCCTTCTTCAGTCATGCTTCAATATTAACACTAATACTAATATTAATAAATACTAATACTAATACTTTAGTTTATTCTAACACAGATATTTAGAAGACATCAATGTGAAAAATATTTTAAAAGTGTGTTTATACAAACTATGTAATAGCATTTTCTTATGTTATTATTATCATTAGTAGTAGTATTAACTATCAGTGTAGCAGGTGCCCAGTTTCTTGAAAGACAGGAAGTAGTGAACCTGGAAAAATTGTTTGAAATGAGAGGGAACTGGCCTCTGACTGTCTTTGGTCAGGGAAGCCATTTGAATGCAAATGCTTTAGTGATGATCGGATAAAGAACGTGCTGACTTACGTAGAAGAGAGAACTTGATAAGGAATTAAGGTTTATAAATGAAAGGCTAGAAAATTCAAAGGGAAGGAAGGCAAATTGGAAAATCACAGGAAAAGATTTTAAAACTTAGTGAAAGGGAGAAAAAAGGATAGGGGGAATGGTAAACCTTAAATCATATCCTTAAGTTTTATTTGAAGATGTTAATTTAGTGAATTTTGCCAAAGTTTGTTGTCCTGTCTCTCCGCTGTGCTCATGCAAAGGGTTCTTTTTAGCGACACCGCTATCACTTTTATGTCCTGAATCTTAAATTCTGCCAAATGGTCATGGTCTATGACACTTTGTCGGCATCAAAACTCTGTCAGGGTTTGACCAATCCAGTAGAAATACACCCTTGTGTTCATGCAGGATCAATGCATACTGTTAGGACAGTAAATATACTGCTTTGTAAATGAATAGTCTTCTTAAAGCTTATTTGTGTCACAAAAGTAGAATTACAAAATTTGGGAACCCCTCATGACCATACTCCAGGGTCAGTCTGACCATCATTAATAAAAATAATGCATCATAGGTTTAACATACATACATATATATATATATATATATATATATGCATGAAGGACTTAGCGGGTATTTTTCTGATGGATCATATTTCATAATTTCATTGTATGTATTTTTTTAATTCCAGTTAAATGTCTGGAAGTACAAACAAGTGCAACTGTCTGAATGTGAGATAATTATCCATATTTATGATAAAATCTGTGGCTTTTGCTTTTCAGATCTTTTTCTTTCCACAGAAATTCTTAGTGGAGGCTGATTTGGGTTTATATGGCAATATTTTGGCTGCTGCAGTAGCTTCTGTGAGAAGGTACCAGAAGCTGCCTCCATTCCTGAAAGAGCTGGGTTCACTCAGCTTCAAGTCAAACCTGCCACCAGCCAAAGGTGAGGCCAGCAGCACTGGTAGCACCATTGTGATAACAAATTTAAGAGAGGGTAAGGGATACTCCGGCAGGAGCTGTGGCCCATGGAGAAGCAGGGTTTCTGGCAGGAACTGTGCCATGTGGGGGTCCCACGCTGCAGCAGCCTGTTCCTGAAGGACTGCTCTATGGAAAGGACCTATGCTGGAGCTGTACTGGAAGAACTGCAGCCTGTGGGAAGGACTCATACTGAACAAGTTCATAAACAACATTTTCCTGGGACACCTCATGCTGGAGGAGGAGAGTGTGCAGAGGAAAGAGCAGCTGAGAAGAAGCACTATAGACTGACTGTGGCACTCCATCCCCCTGCACCACTCAGGAGTTAAGGGTGAAGTTGAACCTGGGAAAAAAGAAGGGAGAGCAGAAGATGTTTTGTTCTCTCATCCTAATCTCTTACAGATGGTTGGCAATACATTAAATTATTTTCCCCAAGTCGAGTCCATTTGCCCATGACAGTAAAATGTAAGTAATCTCCTGTCCTTGTCTCAAGCCAAGAGCTTTTCATTGCACATTGTCCCCATGTCTACTTGAGGGGAGGGAGTGATAGAATGTTTTAGTAAACACCTGGTGTCAAGCCAAGCTCAACCCACTACAAAGGCTTTAAAGTATTATTCTGCACAGTAACACTGAAAAGTTAATTTTTGTTTTGGGTGTTCCAGAATAATTGACTATCATTTTAAAGTGGTTATCTGAATTTCTGTCAGAAATGGGTTTTCAATCTCAGAACAGTAGTCGTTTTTTCCTTTCTACAAGAAAAGATCAAACACAGAAAATTAAGTTATTCTTAAATAAAAAATTAAATCACAGCCTAGTTTTCTCCACTCCACAAGAAAATACCACTGTCTACAGTTTCTTGCAAAGCAAAGCATTTCAGTGAGTGTTACTTTCATTTCTCTTAAAAGATGCTGAGAGGTAAAGGCCCAGTCCTGTGTTTGTAAAATACTTTAAGCTATGGGCTGGGTGTGTCTTGTTTATTATGCTTGAATATATTGTACTAAGGCTTTTCACTTTCTAGCTTTCCCCTTCTGGTGAAATACAAACCCCCTTCAGCTGAATCAGCACAGCTCTCTCTGTGCACCTTCTGCACAGGAACTTGTCACTTACTCATTTTACAGAGTATTATCTAGTGTGTGATAAACTCACTGTGAAAAAAGCAAGGTCTGGAAAAAAAAGGTGCTCAGAAATCTTTTAAATGAGGTTTGCCACCAGGGAAACTGTGACATGAAATTCCACCCTGGGATCTTCTACTCACCCTCAGTTACCACCCACCACGAGGGCAATTGGCTCCCGGCTTTATTGATGAATAGAGTGTGTGTCAAAGCAAAGGGACAGAAATCTTCTGTGCAGTTCTTTATTAAGTGACCCCAAAAGACACACATTTCAAAGCTGCTATCAAATTTCTGTCAAATGCAGCTACATATTTACTTACAGCTACCTATTTCTAAATGTAATTTCCTTTATGAATCCCTCTACATAGAGAACTAGATAGTTAAATGGTAGTGTAGGAAAACAACAGTGCTAGGAAAGAAAAACATATACGTTGTTGCATACCTATGCTTATTTTAAAATTAGTCCATTTTTTCTGCTTCATTACACATACTTTTCTTATCAGATAATTATTCAGCTGTCTGAATGCAGTCGTTCTTGTTATTAACACAGTTTAAATTGGAATTAACCTTGTTACAGCCTATAGTCTTTTATAAAGAATGATCTTCATGTCTGTAGACTAATTGCGCTGAGAAAGTTCACTGCAAAGACATAATTAATAGTCTATAATGTTTGGGAAGGTGACATTTCCTACTTTCTTTGAACTCTCAGTCTGGTATTTGAAAGCTAGAATAAGGTACTGAATCCAGGATCTTTAATCTGGAGTGGTGTCTAGTCGATAGTTAACTGAAACTGCTTCCCTTCCCCTAACAGCAATAAACCAGAAAGGACTAATTACCCCTTTTTATAGGTGCAATTTGAACTTAAAACTCTAGAGAGAGCACAAGTAGTAAACCACCGTTATAGCTGATTTCACCATCTGCACCTTAAAACTGGGACTGTGGAACCAGCAAAAGAATACGCAATGTATTTAGCACTGAGTCTCCCTAAACAAATTTGGGGTGTGTTGTAGGGAAAATTTTCAGAAGACAGTGATAATTGAGGAATATTTTCTGAATCCTTATAAAATCACTTTATTTAAATGAATGCATATTCTGTTTAATCCATCATTATTACTTAATTGAAGCTCACTCATCTACAGATGATGCATCGATATTTTTGTGACTTTAATGAACCCCTCTCTATTAACACATTTTTTGCTTAAGCCTATCTGAAGAAGGAGGCCTTAGATTATTTCTCTAGGAAGAATGGCAACCATCACTTTTCTAAACCTAGAACTTATTCCAATACATTTGTTTTCTTCTGGCGTTTATTGTTTTTTTCTATGAATAGGCAGGATCTGTTACCATCAATATAATTCCTCAAGCTTAATACTTTTTATTCCTTCTGTTTTACTGCTAAGTTGCAAAGTTCTGTATGTTCCATTATCTTCCTAGTTGTTTACATAAATGAGAAACTATTAAATTTGAAATTGATTACTTAAACATGTACTTTTGGTAGGCTGGAGTTTTCAGAAGAAAGCAAGTTTTCTGATTGGCAGCTGAAGGGCTGTCCACTTTCACCATATTACTGCTCTTTCTAACCTTTTGTTGCAGATTTTCGAGTATTCAATGCCACATTCATTATTTTCAAAATTTTTAACACTCACAGATTTTGCTGTGCTTTTGACTGTTAATGTCACCAAGCCACCTCACAAAAATTTCCTGAACTGATGCACTCTTCCACAGCACATGGAATGATTGCGGCACTTTGATTTTATAAACAGCCACTTGAATTGTCTTAGTGTCTAAAAGAACTTTCCATCCTGACTCTGAACTGTTTAAAAACCAGAAAAAATTACTTTTCTACAATATTTTCCCCAGGTTTGTTTGTTTTTCAATTATTTTCTCTTCTTCCATGCTTCCCTGAAAAAAAATAGACAATGCAGAATTATACCAAAAGAGAAAAGTCAGAGTTTGTCACCGTTTTCCTTGACATAACCTTGAGCATTTGAAGAAGAGACTTGTTTTCCTTTTGGGTGCGGTTTTGGGGTTTTATTTAACAAAGGATCATTGAAGTTTCAGGGGAAAAAGTATAAGCAGTAGCTATAATAATTCAGATGACTTAAAAAAAATCCACAACCTCCAAGGAACTCAGCTTTCCTTTCTCTGAAAGTATGTGGATGACACTGTTTTGTTCTATTCATTGACATAATATCAAGTCTGAGAAATGCTGGACTGTGTGGTTTTTTTAGGTATGACTTGAAATGAAACTAGGTTTCAAAGGGGTTTTAGCTTCACTTGACAGTAGCCTGGAAATTGAAAGATGGGCTCTTGATTTTTTTCACACAAGCAAAGTTTCAAAGTAATTTTGCCAAAGACGCAAAGAATAATGTAAATTTATAGCTAGTGCAGGGTATACTTTGGAAGAGACAAAGTGCAACTTGATTTTGAGCAATTTCTGCAAAGCATTTGGGGAAAGAGACAACTTATTAGTACTTCATGAAGTCATATATTTGCATGTGTATATGTTACTGTCCATAAAGTTAGCTCAGCCATGAATGTCCTTAATTCCATTGAAAAAAGTTTATATAATAATGTATAAGGTAGTCTTGGGTGATTTAAAAACAATACTTGACAAATTTCAATTTACTCAAATTCCTCTAATATATAAGACTTTATGTCCTTTTTCTGAAAAGAGGTCTCACTGTCTTGCCTCAAATGATCTTTTAAACCTGAGTGTACATATAGGGCTTGAAGTCTATTTTGCACTTAAGTCACTAGACCAGTCAGGTTAACTACACAGTGTCTTACAACTCTGTGTAGTAACCAGGATGTACAAATACATATAAAGGACCTCTGACAAATTAAAGAGAAAGAGAAAATAAATCTTCCATAAATTTGAAAGGTGCTTGGAGAAACTTATTTCAAAGACTATAGAATAATACCTTTAAATTTCTTTCTTTCACTCACTATAATTGCTTAGTTAAACATAAAACACAAAAGTAGAAAATATGCCATTTTGCTTACAAAAAGAAAAAAGTGTTGATGCATCAATCCATTGTTTGTGACTTTGCAGTGATTAATAAGTTCTGACAACGTCTGATTGGGACTGACTGCTATCTGAAAATTTGTTAGAGAACAAGTTGTCTAAAAATAAGATAGATTTGTAAGTATTAAAAGAAGGTGAAAACAGGAAGTCTTCACAAAGTTGTGCGAATTAATTTAGATTGGATTGTGGAGAAATCCCTTTAGTTAATGAGAGAAAGATCATTCTTTTTAAGTTCATTTGAAAGAAATCAAAATGTGAAATCTGGAATCAACCCCATTTTTTATCTGGAGAGTATATGAAAAATTGTCAGAAATCTTTTTTTATAGTGGACTTTTAAAAGACACCACAGAGCTTCCCAAACCAGAAGACAAAATGTTTGTAAAGCCAGAAAGAAACTAAACAACTGAGGAAAATGTAACTCCTTAAATCAGTATTTTTCATCAGATTTTGGCAGAGCTGGGGGCAATAAATGACAGACTACAGAAATCGTGGTACTAGACCTATATTGAAGACGATAAATTTTTCCAGGCCAAGCAATGTTCTTTCCTCTTTTCTGTTGCATCCCCAGACTTTCCAGTTTATTCCTAATATCTGCCCTGGGACAAAGCTGTTTCTGTAGATTTACATTGCCTCAGAGCACTCTGCTTGCCAGTACTGTTGGCTGATGCTGTCCACCATGAGCTGTAGTTGTAATGTGAGGAGAGTTGTAATGTGTTTCAAGGGACAGGAAAAGAAAATTGAGAAGTTGGACAAAGAAAGAGCAGATTGGTCAGAAATTTTGCCCTGAACTGTGTTTTTCTCCTCCCACACATACATAATTTGTATACAGAGAGATTCTCTTATGCATAGCTTTCATGACAGCACAGAAGGAGAAGAGAAGCCTGCTTGGTATAATACACCACTTTTCTGAATATTTATCTTGAGGGTTTGGATCTGCAAGAGCGAGTGTGGATTGAAATTGCAGCCATCTCAGCTGGAGATTGGATTTGTTGTGTGAGAACATAAGACTCCCCTCTAGTCAAACACACAGACGCAATGGCATAGCCCCAAGTTGCATAATCTTCTCTGTGGTGCCTCTCATTTGGCCAACCACCACTGAGCTGGCTCAGCAGGAACACTTCGCCTCTGCAAATTCATCTCCAGTAGCCAGGGACAGGCGGAATGCAATGATCCTTTTTTACGGCTATTTTTGAGAACCATCTGGTTTGGCCTGAAAGAGGTCAAGGAGGTACCTGGTGTATCTAAGATACCTGTTGTGGTGGCAGAGCAGGGGTCCTGGGACTTCTGTCATAGGGATTATTCTCACAATTTCTCCACTGACACAGGAATGGGCTAAATTATCTGGAGATGAAGAGATCAGCTGACAGGGCAGAAAATAAAAAAGGCACTTTGAATTTTTTGGCACCTAATGAGAGAGGAGATTGTCTCGCTCTACTTTGTGCTGATGTGGTCTCACCTTGAGTCTTGTGTGCAGTTTTGGGCACCACTATTTAATATATAAAGATATTAGAGACTGTCCAAAGGAGGGCCATGAGGATGGTGAAGGGTCTGGAGGGGAAGCTGTATGAGGAGCACTTGGTCTGTTCAGCCTGGAGAAGAGGAGACTGAGGGGAGACCTCACTGCAGTTACAACTTCCTCCTGAGGGGAAGAGGAGGGGCAGGTACTGTTCTCTTTAATCCCTTGACCAGTGACAGGACCAAAGGAAATGGCCTGAAGTTGTGTCAGGGGATGTTTAGGTTGGATATCAGGAAACGGTTCTTCCCCCAGAGGAAGTCACAGCACCAAACATGACAGAGTTCAGGAAGTGTTTCGACAACACTCTCAGGCACATGGGGGGATTTCGTACCTGTCCTGTGCAAAGCAAGGAGTTGGACTTTGATGATCCTTGTGGTCCCTTCCAACTCAGGATATTTTAAGTTTTCATGATTCTAATAAGGTAGGAGCTGTAACTGTGCTTTTCCCACAGCTGCAGCAGGGTCTCTAATTCATAATAAGAGGAAAACCAATGTCATAGGGTTTCTTGCGCTAGAAATGAAGACAGACCCGCTGCAGGGCATGGTCGAGCCCCTCAGCTGACAGAAGCACCTCAGGAACAGTCTGTGTAAGGAAGGGCAAAACCTGCCTGGCAGTGAAGGGTGAGGGGAACAGTGTGAGAGACAGGAGTCTGAGCAGGGATCCCCTGCAGCCCCTGGAAAGACCATGGTGGAGCAAAAGAAATGAGTGAGAAGGAGCAGGACTGGCCACGACTCCATTCCTACCGTGAAGGGACTTGGTGCAACCCATGGTGATAACAAGGTCAAAAGGAGAGACCTGCTTGGGGTGAGGCTCACCTGGGTGGTTTTCATCTTATTCCCTTCTGTTGAGGTGGAGGAGATAGTGGCTGGGTGGGCTTCTGGCCAGCAGCCAAGGTCAACCCATCACAAGATGAAACACCATTCTCATTTTATCTGGGATGAAACCAGTGTTTCACAGAGGTGAGTATAGCCTTTCCACCTGGGAGCCATGCGCAGAGCCTGTAACTGTTGTTGTTATTATTAATTTCTGTAACAGAAATCTGTATTATATTTTTTCATCTGAAAATTTGCATTGTTACAACAGGTCATAAAGAAAACCGTGTATCTGGTTTTTGGTTTAAAATTTAAAAAGTAAACCAGAACAAATGTAATTTCTCCCCAAAACCAAACAAAAAAAAGAATATATATATATATAAACACATGCACACATAAGCTAAAATGAAAAGACCTTAAATCACACCAAAATATTGCAGAAATATAAACAAAAATGTACAGATTGAATATGTCCTGTGTTTTTCTTCAAGGAACATCACATGTAAATTCTTGGGACAATCTAGTGCCATCACAAAAGAAATTGATTCTCTAATCATATTATTACATATTTATATTCAATTAAGGAATGTAATTCTGTGCACAGTACCTTTTGTTGTGATTGCACAGTAATTTACATCATGCTCAAAAACTTTCATACTGTACAAGAAAACCTTTGATAATCCATGTTGCAGGGCACTTGCTAGAAGTTTCTGTAAGATTCTGAATAATATGCTGAAAGATTTCTTTTCAGTAATAATGCTCAAGCACATACAGTTTAATGAAATAGTAGCCATATCATTTCTTATTTTTTGTCTGGTGGTGGAGGCATTGCTGCAGGTTTAAAGATGACAAAATTTTTATATCCTAGAAACAGGACAGCTGGGTTTTGGGAGGGATGTTTTTGGTCAGTTACTGCCATTTTTATATAAACAAAGTAATTAACAGCCTTAACTGTAATCACCCAGAAATAAAATTAAATCACACTCATATCTATCAAAATGGTTCCAAGAGGTTTCTTTCTGTTTCATTCCGCTGACAAACCGTCTCCTCATTTATACAGCATCATAATTGGGGCCCAATATTTGAAGATAATGCTTTCATTACACGCTCCTTTCAGCATATATGTATCTTCATATCTATACCCAGATGCCCAAAGGTTTTGCTTGGATTCAGTTTTCTCTGTCTTGACACAGCACTATCTGGTATTGCTTTTTGAAGTTGTTATGTAATAGGTTGTAGTATTTTGTAATCTTGAATAGTCATGTTTTGAAGAATCATATTTTTATGATGAAAATGTAATCCCTTTATTTATGTTTTCCTTTTTGCTTCTACTGCCTTCACAGGATTGCTAGGATTATGTATATTGGAAGCCGTTTTGACTTCTAAGAGTTTAATAAATTGAGATTTTAATGTGTTAAAGAATACAGATAAAGGCAGAACTAAGTAGTCTTAAGATTCTTCAAGTACGAATAAGGCTTTAAAGTCTCTTAAAGATTCAGATAAAAATATTGGTAAAAATAAAATAAATCTGCTTTTGTAGTACAGCTGTACTGAGAGACTTAAGGTGACACATATATTTTTGGATGGATAACTGAGGGCTATGTTTCAGAATTAGTGACTGCTGGTTTGCTTTGAGGCTGTCACAGATGATCATAGCCTCAGTCACACCTTCCTTCTCTTCCTTCTGTAAGGAAGAGTGTAAAAGAGTGCAGATGGAACAGTTGCACTTGGTTTTCTTACAGAAACTTAAAATGTTTGCAGACCGGGATACTCTTTGTGTGCAAAGAAGACTGTGTGACACACAAGTTGAGCAGTGCGACGATGGTTTGAACGCATTATTTCCCCCATCTTCTTTTCTTTTTAAATATGTTACAAGAGAAAGTTTGCAGGGATGTGAAAAGGAGTGTCTGTAAGTGGAAAGACACCGTTGAAGGGAGGTAGAAAAAAACAATTAGAGGGAAGACATAAACAGCTCAGCTGATTGTTTCCTTGTGTATTAACAGTGATATTGCAAACCCAGGACTAAAAACCCTTCCCGAATGACACTTCCCACTTCCCACAAAGCTCCTACCTCTGCAGAGTTCCTGGAATATGCAGTGCATTTATTGTCCCAGGACCGTCTAACACATGTAAACTCCTTAGTCAAGGATGTAATCTACAGCTGTACAAACCAAAGGAAAGCATCAGGAGAAGTCAAGAGCAGTATCCAATGCGCCAGATGCCTGCTGAGTCAGGAAATCCATTGGGTAGTGATAATAATCCCAGGAAGTAGGCCACCAACTATGCTATAAAGAAATGCACAGGGAGAGGGGGAACCATCAATAAATCCCATAAGTCTTTTCCAAACTAACATGAAGACCTATCCTATCCTGATCTTTAATGACCAGTTAAAATAGTAAAGGGGCAGGTTGAAAGAGCTCGTATTTCCATGCTGTGTAATAACTGATGTTAGAGAGGGGAAAGCTCCCTCTTCCTAGGGCTTCTGTTGAGGAGAGAAGCTTCTACTGATATAGCTGATGGGACAGGGTTATGGTTTGGGTTTTTTTTATTTTTAAACACCAATTCTCAGCTGTAGTGGAATTAGCTTTTAGGTAGGGTCTCTGAAGCACAGAAATGAAGGGCACAAAACACTCCTCCTCTCTATTGGTCTGCTTGCAGATATTTGCCATATTTCAGTGATGCTGGAGCCCAGTTCTGCACTGAGATTTAACTTCTCCCTCCATTCTTTTACCTGATGAACTTCCACAGCTGACAGTAAAGGCAGATGGGAAATCTTGTCTATCACTTCAATACTGTTTAAATTCCGAAATAGAGGCAAGCCATTCCCCCCACCTGAACTCTGCCCCAGGGCTCTGCTGATTCTTCAGTGAGGGCATTACTGGTCTAAACAGGAGATTAATTAGCCTGGACTGTGTGTTCATTTGGAATATATGCTTTGGTATTGCAGACCCCAGCATAAGTATCATCAGTTAAGCATCTCAGTTCTCACCATCTGTGTGTCAGTGCTGTACTGGTTGACATTGTTCCTATTCAGGCACATACCTGAAGTTCACAGTCAGGTAAATATGTGTTTAATGTATGCTGGGGAAAGTCACTGTAATGAGGATTCTCAAAGGTACTGAAGTAGCACTGGGTACGGTAGGAACTTCTGGATGTACAGTCCCTTTGCAGTTTCATTAGCATAACTGGAACTGGAACTTACTTTAGTGCTACTCAAATTTGGATTGATTGTGTAATTGGATGATAATAGTAATGCTTAGCACTTTAACAGTGCTTTACATGGTCAGAAAGCTGTGCAAACATTAACTAAATAATCTTCACAGTGCCCCTGTGAGGTAGTAATTAGAGATGGAAAAGGCCCATTACTAGATCATAAAATCCCATTCTCTTGCCAGGGCAGCATACAGTCACCCAGCAGAGGACATAGAAGATACTAAACTACTGCTATGTTCGATCTCTGCTCCCCTTGAGACATTATTTCAATCTGGGACTTCCCTGAGGCTGTAAAGGAACTTTACAAAGTTTTTAAATAATGTAGGAACTGCAGTGCTCCTTTTTGATGAAGGTAAAACAGGTTTTTACTGTCCTTCTCCTTGCTTACTTTTCAATGTCAGCAGAGACAAGTGTATTCAGTTCTCCTCAACAGGAATAGAGAGAAGGATGAAACTATTTAAAGATGGGTTCACAGTTTCTTGCTTAGAATAAAAAGAGACAGGAAAGGTTCCTGCCTCTCCAAAATAAACATCCCTAATACTAGCTATCAGCCAACAGTTCAACACTGATGGTATAAAAGTGAGACATTCATCAGTAACTATATAAAATCTCTTTCCATTACCAGTTGCCTTGATAGAAGCACCACTCAGTGTTTATATCCTGCATTTCATCAGGTTTCCAAGGTTGCGAAGCTCTTTGAATGTAAAATACCTGCTCAAAATATAGAAATCAATGCAACAATAACCTTCACCACTATCAATCTTTGTCTTTTTAATGTTATTTTGACCAAATGTTTCCCTTGACTGTTCCTATAATCGTGACAAAACAAGTACATCCTCTGAATAAGCTCTAAAATTGTAGCCATTAAATAACTTTCAGAGTGTTCAAGGCCATTTTATTTCATTTGCTTGAATATCCATGCATGTATGTCCATGGAAAGTGAAAGTCTCAGGAACACACGTGCTCTAGTTCTGATGCTTGTGGCATTAGCAATCAGTCTGTTCAGGGAGGTGAGCCAGGGAAAATAGAAGCAGGGACTGTTGTTAGTCTGTGGCAGACCAGTTCCCTAACCAGAGTTTGTTTCCTTCACAGCTGAGCAGAAGATAGACTTACTACAAATTTTGGCAATTTTTCTTAAATGAATGCTAATTTCTTAATCATTTATTAATTTCTTTTTAACATGAAGAGGTTTGGATGGTTTAAATTCATGTGTGTCCAACAGGGATTTCTTGAATTTTTTTTTTTTTTTTTTGCTTTTTACTCCTATAGAAAAGGTGGTTTTAAGTCTAAATAGGATAGGTAGTACACAGTAGATAAATTTCTCCTTGAGTTTGCTACTTTAAGAGTATTAGTTTTTGACCAATATTAGCAACTCTGAAACTCCAGGCAGGTAGCTGTAGAACTTTGATAACTAAAGCTCTTGGTTAATAATTTTCCACAAAGACCAGACTGGAAGGTGAGACAAGTAGAAGCCAGAAAATTGCAGGCACTTACCTGAGACATTGTTGTGCTGGTAAACATAAAAGCCTTAAGTACTTCTTAGTTTCTTTGTCTTGTAATTTTCAAGTAATATTCATTGTAGAACCAACAGAAATCATTATCTGTGAGTGCAAGAGAGCTCTCGTAAACAAAAGGCTTGGGTTTTTTTCAATTATCAGAGTTTTGCTGTGGTTTTGTTATCAATCTGAAGTGTTACTTCCAATCTATTTTGCTGTAACAATGGAGACACCTGAACTATGAAGAATCACAGGGGAAAAGCCCTACTTGAGTCACACTTACTGTAGTATTAGCTTCTATGTTAGCATGAGGTTCCTTTTCCCAAATACATTTGAGACCAAGAGTTTATTTCCATCCATCAAATTTTATTTAACTAATAATAACTGCAACTATCCATTTTCAATGCTAACAGCTGTCTTGGTGCCCTAATTATTGCTAAGTAGCTTTGAATAGGATCCAGTCACATCCATGGCATAATGGTGGTTATTTTTCATTTTTAGTATTAATTGATGATTTTAGAGAGCATATATTATTTTAAAAAAAGGGAAATATAGATGACTTGATTGGTGAACTGAGTGCCTGCTTACGAACATTTCCATGCCTGTATAAACATTGTAAGGCTACTGAAAAAATATATGTTTACTTTAAAGTCGATCAATGGCAACAAAATATGTTTTTTATTTCTTATAATACACCTATTTTTCATTCAGCTACAGATAAACCTAATTTGAGGTTGTGTTAGATTGAAAAGACCATTTATATATTATTTTTGTATTTTTGCCCTGATTTTAGGCAGCACATTTTTCAAGTACTAAGCAAAATGTCTCGAAGCCTTGACTAAAGTTAGAATGCCACTGTGAAAAGTGCTAGTCAAATAGAGCAAGATAAGTGGCAGGGCTTGAAGAGCTTAAAATTTCAGTATTTTGAAATTTGAATGCTTAAAATACACTAGCAAAATAAAAGGATCATGAACAAATTATGAAAAATTTAAATTAATTTGAAGATCTTTATTATCTGGTCTTGATTATTTTAGAAAGCAGACTTTGGAACTCTTTTTACCCCCCAATAAGAATCTGTATAATAACAAAACTGGAATTTGAGTAATGAGAACTTTAGATCAGATCCATGGCAACAGTGTGTGAGAGCTGGCAACTAAGTGAAGTAGCAAAATGAGGTGATGTCTTAATTCCCCAAGTAATTCACTGATAAACCCTTGAGTACAAGTCAGGCCAGCAAGCTGTTGCTCTGGTGCCACGTGCACCAGACCACCTTGGCTGAGGGTAAAATTTTTGGGTGGACCTTTGCCAATTTAGATGCCTCCTTTCTTCAGTGTATCAGAGGCACATGAGGAGGGAAATCTCCTTCTTAAACTTTTCTAGTAGAGATTAAAAGTAGAGAGAAGATGGGAAGGGCCATGACAATATTTTTACTGGAGAAGGAAATTGCATTTGTGTTGTTGTGAGTTTTGAGATAGCTAAATTGATAATAATAATTATATGTAGGACAAACTTGGCACTGCACTGTCAAGGGCAAAGTCTTCCTATAGGAATGAATTTAAACATCAGTGATGCAAGAAATTAAAAACTTGGATAATTTTTTTATAGACTAGAATAAAACATTGTTGGAATTGGACCTTGATACAGTAGCTGATAAGGGTTACTATGTTTTTTAAAAGCACAAAATGGTGATGCCATGGTCATACCTTCTTGTTCTGAACTTAAATTATCCTGTAAACTAGACTGGTCTTATTCAAAACATTTTTTTAAATACTTGTTTACATTTGTTTGGATATTTTCAGTATATATAATAAGTTTATCATACCTGAGGAATGAATTTAACTGAAGTTAAATTCTGTTCCACCTGTTATTAATTATATTTAATGTGAGGTACATCTGTGTAATCTGAAATAAGAGAAGGACTAAGGACCCTGATTTCTGATTTCTGAAAAATTCAAATCCTGAAAAATTTTCCATTTATTTCCCCTTTTGATGACTTTCATACTTCAGAGGGTTTCATTCCTTGAATTTTTCTGAATTTTTGATTGAATGAGAATGGGTACAAATTTGAATGGACCTGTGCAGGTATTTTAGGCAAGTGTCACAACTACAAGACATAATTTAAAGGATGGTTAGTTTCAAATGATCCATGGAATCAACTCTAGTGGCAGATCTTCTTCTAGGTATAAGAAAAAGATGAAATCTGAGCATACCGCATCTGACAGACTGACTACTGTAAATGCTTTTAGTTTCACCTATACTTGAGGACATACACTGGGAGGCAAAATTTCTGAATACCCAATGTCACAGTTGTAAAGTGTTGATCTCAGAGGGCTGTATAGTAACTGAATATCCTACAAAGGATAAAGCTACTTCTATGTGTAAACCTTGACTGGGAAATCATGATAGCTGTGCATGACACCAGAAATCTGACACTCAAAACTGTTTCCTTCTCCCCTGAACATGAGTCTTTGACCCAGGTCCATTGTCTTAAACTTTCCTCCTCTGTACCACACAGCCTTGTGTTGCAGTGGTGATGAAAATCAAACCAAGTTTGGGTCCATTAGTGAAAAGGGCTTCAGTTCTCTGAGAGCTGAAGCATCATTAAAGAAAAACTGGTCTGGATAAGGCTTGAGAAAGTGCAGTTTATTGTTGAAAGATTCAATTCTCTCCTGTAGGTGTTAATTAATGAGGATTCGGCTTCAGTCTCGTTAAAATTTCTCTTTGGATTGTGATCAGGACTTGAGAAGTAAATGAGGAAAATCAAGGAATGCTTGAAGACATAGTGACTTTCCAGCACCTTTATTGCAGCTAAAGAAAAGGTTTTATTGGTTCATCTGGACAACTGCCTTGTCTGCTGTTTGATCTTTTTTGAGTTATCCAAAAGATGGGTTTTTTTCCAAAGAACAATTCTGTAAGTGATATCCTCTAATGAGGTTTCTCTGCTTGCACAGAGTACAGTGATTGAACCTGGTGTGATGTAGCCTGTGATGTGGTTTAACACATGAAAAAAATACTGAGTCCATTAAAAAAAAAAAAAAAAAAAAGTTTACTACCTTTAATCAGTTAAATCGGAATGACAAGGGCAATGTTTATTTCTTACTGTAACCTCTGGTTTCTAAATCTTTAATCCTTCTCAGCTGAGTTCATGCTAGAAAACACTGGTTTTAATTGAAAGTTCCCATTGCCTCAGTCTCCTGGGTTATGCCAAAAGCATAAGAGCTGATAATGTTCCTGGATGGCAAATATACAGTAGCTGCATCCATGGTTCTGTCACGGAGTGTAGGATGTGGTGCTGCAGATAAAGTAGTTCAGTATAATGTTTTCTCCACTGTGTCTCAAAAGTTACACTTGAAATCACATCTGATAAATGATTATACTTTAGAAAAGTAAACAGTAAAAAAGGCATGTAGAATAGGAAGTAACCTGAACTGAAATTGCATTGCAAAGATGTCAGAATGCTGTAGCAGCTCAGTGATAAGTTATTTCCTGACAGTATTTATGCATTCATCTTTTTTTACTTCTTAATAGAACTTCTAAAAGCTTTTTACTCTCTGACCTCCAGCTGTCAGTAGTCACCAGCAACAGTATTTCATTTTATCATTATGTTTTTTTATTAGAGCAATAATTGTGCAAACATATGTAGATTAAATGAGGGACTGGACATACTAAACAGCTTTTCTGAAATCCATTTTGGACACTGCTTAAGATAAATTCCCAAAAAGCTCTACAGGGATTTGAGTCTTTCCTGTGGCTTGCCAAATATATTTTCTGTTCACTCCTGAAAACTAAATGCTTCAGCAAAATTCACACGTCGTTCTGTGGGGGTGGAGAAAATATTTTACATGAGTTTATGCAAGGGTGATTGGAACTAGCAGCAAAGTCGCTGCTGATATCACACAGGCACAGATGTTTTAAGAAAAAAAATACCTTGAAGCAAGCACATAATTTTAGCAATTGATGTGGTGGCAAACACTGAATGCAAGATAATATTTTAAAATGTGGTTTTATAAAACATTGCATTGACACATAATAAATCTGTGGTGGTGTGATTGTAAACAAGATTATTGCCCACACAATACACAAACATGCCTTTATGCATTTCCCAGCAGTCATCTGTTACTTGTTAGTTATTATCTTTTTTTTAACCCTAATGATCCCCCAGCCATTATCCTCTCTGAGTATCCTAAATTATAGGCAACAAATGAGCTCTGGGAATCATAGTCTGTTCCCCATGCCCCTCTTGGTGCATTTGTGCAACTCTGACCCTAACCCATGGATTTGAAGGGCTGAGTCTTTGGCACAGAATCCTGACTTTTCCCTTTTCAAGCTAGAAAGCACTTGCAAAAAAGTGGCCATCTGGCTTTGGCATAACAGATTGAGACATTCCCTGCTCAACTAAAGGATGGTTTCCAGGTCTGACTCAGCTGTGCCACGTAATAAAAGGTCTCAGGAGTGAGCAAAAACTATATTAGAAAATTTCAAAGCAGAGATTTGGCTTCTGCTGACTTGAATCCCTACCACAGGATTGTTTGGTTATGCTCGTGCTGTAAGAGATGCAAAATAAGCTCAAATAAAATAAAGACACCACCACTGACCAAACATCTAAGCCAAAAATAAAATTACCATCTAATGAATGTTTCTAAATCTTCTCTTGTGTCTTTGGGGCTTTGTCATATGCATATCATGGATTTAATCGGAAGGTCAATATAGGAAAATTGGTCCTTGACTCTTTTTTTGGACAGAAGATAAATAATGATTTTGCTTTCCACCAATGCTGCAATCAGCTGGCACAACAAACTCTAGAATTCAACCTACTTTTAAGTCTTCAGTTTGAGGGATAGGATGAGGAAAATATTTCCAAGTATTAAGAAAAATGTACTTTTACTAACTTAATTCAGTATAAATGGAAGAAAGGTTGAAGGATGGAACTTCCCCTGCCAATCTCTTCCTTATGTTCCCTATGAAAATACCCTGATGATACAGGCACCCATATAATGCTTCCTTTTGGCTCCTCTTTTTGCAGTGGCAAAAAGAAAAGGCATCCCGTACTTTAAATATGTGATAGATGCCTGGACATACAAAACTGATTGAGACTCAAAAGCTTTCCTTATTTTTGTCCAGCTAAATTCCAACCTTTCAAGTCAACAAAGGGGATTAACCTAATACTGACTACTCTGTGCATTCTTATTGCAGTCTTGATAGACCCAATTTACCACTGACATCTCTAAAAGGATTCCCCATTTAGCTTGTTCTCCCATTCTCCTGATAACTCATTAGTGAGCCCTGGCTTTGCTTAATGCCTGCAACACAAAGAGTAAACTGATTTGCATAAATCGTTGTTACCTTCAAGAGACAAAATATTTTGGCGTGCTCTGGGTTTATATTTCCTTGATTTTCTGTTCAATGTATTTAGAGACCAATTTTACAGTTTCCCCACAGGCAGATCCTGTGTCTAGTTTGGTGTAGCAAACACTGAATTTATGTGAAAGGAAGACCATACCACTAAGCAAAAGTGTTTAAATATAGTCTGTCATGAAATAGAATTGCACCCATGGGATTCAACAGTGACTGGAGCAGCCTGCTCACTGATGAATGTAATAAACAGTAATGATGGTAACATCTCTAAATGGGATATCTTGCATTTCCTTCTGGCTATTGTCAACTACTTAGAAAATGTCTACATTCCCTACTTCAATGTACAGCTCTTTCTAATTTATAAAGTTAAATAAATTTTGAATAGTAGAGGTTGATGCTATTACCCATTATGACAGAGGATGCGTACAAAGCCCAATTAAAATGCTGGGGAATTCTTGAAAAGTATAATTAATCAAAAGAAAATGAAATTTCAAAATGTCTCACCATCCCTGAGCCGACAAGTTAGCTCAAGTTGAATCTGCAGACATATTTTGGTGCATCTTAAGTTCTTTACATTAAGTACTTTTTTTTAATGAGATGAAATTTGGGGTTTTTTTTCATTAATTTGCTCTTTTTTAAAAATTTCATTAAGAGAAGTTGAAAGAAAAGTGAGTTTCTCTCCTTTTTTCTCTAATTTTCCTTACTCTGCCTCATGTATTTATTTTGCTATCCCCCTTCCAAAAAGGTGATGTCTCCTTTCCTCCCTTTCCTGCTTATCTTTTTTTTTAACATTGCTAGTCATTCTTCTGGTGCATTTGGAGTAAGTTCTGCCTTTCAATAGTCCTTTATGCTTAACTTGTCTTCTTTCTGACAACTTTTTTTTTTATTTATTTTTAGTTTAGATGTCTCTGACATGTGACTATGCCTGTCTGTTGTGTGCCTTAAGTAGTTGCTCATGCACTTAGGTAAAATGTTTACACAAAATTTATACACTGATATCTCTTATGCCATTTTAGGATGCTTAGATTTTAATTCAGTGCAAGGCAATATAAATTGCAAACCTGTTTATAATTTATAGGTGTCACAGACTTCCAAGTTGTCTGTATCACCCAAATTACTTTCTGACAGAAAAATGCACGTGGAAGGACTTTGTGTGGTGATACAGGATTTCCAGCTTTATGATAGTTGCTGTGCAGTTCATTTTGACATCCCTCTGAGGTTTTTTGGTTGTGTCTGCAATGTGCAGGCACACAGTCCTGAACGTGGGGAGCATGCCTGGAACCAATGGATTTATTATAAATGATCTGCAAGGAGTGTGCTTGCATTTTTCTGTTTGAAATTTAAGGAAAACATAACAGCATCTGTCAGCTGAATAGACTCTTTTCTGTCCTGCTGATGTAGGTTTTTTTCATTCTGAGTCCATGTGCCTCAACTCATCTCCAGTCTATGATTCTATTATATTCCCGGTGAGGATCATGTGGTGTAGGGATGCTGTGAGATCATAGAACGGTTTGGGTTGGAAGGCATCTTAAAGATCATCAAGTTCCAACCCCCTACCATGAGCAGCAACACCTTCCACTAGACCAGTTTGTTGACAGCCTCATCCAACCTGGCCTTGAACACTTCCAGGGATGGGGCTTCCACAATTTCTCTGGGAAACCTGTTCCAGTGCCCCACCACTCTCACAGGAAAAGAATTCCTTCCTGTCATCTGATCTAACCCTACCTTCTGTGAATTTGTACCCTTCCTCCTTGTTCTATCACTACAGTTTCTGATGAAAAGTCTCTCTCTGGCTTCCTTGTAGGCCTCCATGGGAGAGGATGTTGCCTAGCATAGTTTGGATCAGTGAAAAGTCTCATTCAGATATTTCCAGTCATTTTACTTAAATGGTATCAGCACTTCATAAAAGCTCAAGAACTGAGGAAACAATCTTGAAAGAGAAGAGCCTTGAGCGATGTGTTATAAAAGCTTGCGTATAAATCCCTCCTGTGATCAAATATACTGAGGTGCAGCACTACAATGACAGCACTACTGCTGTAAATGAAAGTAGTAAAGCAGTCATAAGATCTCGTGGGGAAAAGAAATGAAAATGGACTATGCTTTCAGCAGGAAAACCCTTAGTCAGGAACAAAGTCTAGAGAAATGCCACAGGCAAGTAAGTTATATGTCCTCCCAAGAAATATGACTGTTTGTCCTCTAGGGCTGGTAAATTCCTCCACTTTTAGCTTCACAGTCTGAGTCAAATGCTGCAGATTTGAGGAGCTGTGCAGCCTTTGTCTTGCTGCTATGAATGTTAGTTTTGTTCTCGGGTATTTTATCTCAAGGCTGAAGGGGGTGGAAGTACATCAGCAGCTAGTACTCTGAAAGGTGTGTGGAGTTATTTCTATGAAAATAAATAAAGGAAAAAATCTAAGCAACTCCAAGGCCAATAAAAATAAGGAATGAGCTGTGCTGCCCCATTAGATGCCTTTTTTTTCCTAGCTAAATATCAAGATTATGCTTTTCTGTTTCTAGTTGGTTTTGCTTCCTCCCAGTCCATCAAGAACTCTGCTGACAAAAGGGAAAACATTTTTCTTTCTTCCCCACACACATAGCATAAGCCTTAAATGGAGCATAAAGAAACTTCCAAATAATTTCTTAGCAATACCTTGTACAACACTAAAACCAGTAACACCTTAATTCCCTTATGACTAGAGGGAAGCCTTTGCCTGTCTCCTACCCCAAAAATTACCAGCTTGTTAGAGAACTTGAGATTTATGGCTCAAATACCTCTTAGTTCATTCCCCTGGGCCTCAGCCTGCACAAGGAAAGCAGTATTGATCACTACAGTGATTTACCCCTCTTTTTGAATAGACAGCAACTTGAACATCAAGCAGACTAAGTCCTTTCAGCCATCAAAATTAAACTTTTTAAATTGAAACTCAGCTTTGTAAAAGACTGTAAGTAGCCTGAGTATCTGAAATGTGGAACATGAAGGAAAGCCCCTGTTACAGTGGGGATACTGCAACATGTGTATCAGCCAATGAGGCCCATGGAAAAGAAATAGATATGGACAGATTCTTGGTAGATGTTTCAGAGATGGTTATTTCTCCAGCCGCGTGGCCGGAGCTCTGCCGAGGAACTCTTACAATCACGGGACCCGAGGGTCCTTGGCCGCGCAGGGAAACGCAAAACAACCAACGGGGAACGAGGCTGACCAGGGGCTAGGAAACCCCGTGCCTGTCCCCTCAGGGCCCCTCTCCCAGGGCTACATGGCGGGGGGAGGAGACCCCGACATTGCTCCTTCCTGGAATGAATGTTTTCATGGAGGAGATTAGCAGGAGCACCAGAACAGCTTCAGCTGCTGAGTTTCACAGGACAAAGAGATTCTAGAGAGACACTGTGACGTTTCCTTGTGCCTTTCTGTCTTTCTTGCATTCTGGAAAAAAAGGAATCGGCCCAGCCTCTGATAGTCTACGCTCCACTTGCTGCATGTCTGGCTGTGGCAGCTCACGTCCAAACACAACTGCGTCCTTGTTGAGCACGGCAATGGATGGCCACAAGCAGGGAGGTTCCCCAGGGAATGTCAAGGGAGACACCTGGGGAAGCGCAGAGGATAGGGATAGCTCGGGGAGGAGACGCCGTTGGGTGTCTCTGATGATGGTGCCAGCACCCTGAAGGAGCAGCCAAGACAGGTGCTGGAAGCAGACATGTCCTGCCCTTTTCCGCTGTCACAGGGACACAGGACACACTTGTTGCCACAGGTCCAGCAGACTTGATCCAGGAACAATGGATCAAGTGGCCATGCATTGGTAGGGAATGGCCTCCAGCTCCAGCAAGAGCAAAGCAGGATCCTCTAGCAGCAAAGCCTGAGCTTGGGAACTGGGCCGTCTCCTCAGCAGACACCAAAGCGCTTCCCGCCCCCCCTGGACGTCTGCCACCGCTCCCTGCTTTTCTTCAGTGCCGGCTGCTTCTTCCATTGCTCCAAGCAAGTCCAAGCTTGCTTTGGAAGCTCATGCATGTGTCTTTAAGGGGCCTGCATGGAGGAGAGGGACAGCAGCTGCAGCACGGGGCTTGTGTCCCATCAGAGTCTCTCTCTCACGATGGCACCAATGCGGCTGCGGAAGGCGAGTCTGCCCTTGGAATAAATGAATCGGTTTCGGGGTGTTGATTGTTACTGTTTGGATGAGATATAAAAGAGGGGAGTTGATAGTTGAACAAACGGGCATGTTAACTGAGGATATTGCAAGACTGCCCAGGTGTAATATCAGAGTGTGAGCACCAGGTGGAGACGCAATTGGGGACATGATGACGTGATGGACTAGAAAATCACCTCATGCAGGTGATGTCAACATCTTGGACCGCTACTGGATAAAGGATTATCCAATCATTCAACGCCCTCGGGAAATGATTGGACAAAAGTGCATGTTGATAAAGACCAATAGAAGCCCTGGAAGTGAGCCAATCAGAAGAAGGATCCCAAATATAGCAGTTGTGAAGTGACAGAGGGTATAAGAACGGACCTGGGACTTTATCCGGGGGTCCTCCTGCGGAACTTGGGGTCCGAGGGAGCACCCAGTGGGTCGCACTGTCCTTTTTTGAGTGTTGGTTTACTCTGGCTTGTCTCACGGAGCCTGGGCTTATCCTGGGTTCCCGCTCTCAGTTGTTAATAAATAAAGGAGTTGGCTTTTCTTTCCAAAAAGCCTCAGCCTCGTTTACAACACCCTCAAGCACGGCCACTGAAGTCAGTCAAGGGCACGGGCTGCAGCCGAAGCTGCCGAGCGTCGCTGTGAGGCTGGCAAGGCAAGAGAAAGCCATTGTGGCCAATTCTGCTGGAGCCTTTTGCCCAGCCACGTGCAGTTGTGCCCACAGTATCCCCCGTTTGGCATCCCGGCTGGTGCGGATGCTTTGTTGAGCAGGCGTTCGGGCTGCTGCTGTTCCTGTGCACGCTCTGGTGCTGTTTCTGCGGCGTCCAGAGCCGCTTTGGCAGCAGCGACTCGGCAGCCCTGCTCGAGGAGACATCGCCGGCCTCCCCGTGGAGGCAGCAGCTGTGCGGGCCCCGAGCTCTGTGTCAGGGGGGCCTCGGTCACAGCACCGTGGCCTGGGCAGCCGCGGGGGCCTGGGCTGGCCGCCAGCCCTGCCTCTGCCCGCTGCCCCTTATTGGCAGCGGCCAGTGGCCGTGCCCCGGCATGGCCCCCCTGCCCTCCTTGTCCCCAGCCGGCCCAGCCTGGGCACCTTGCGGTGTTCCCCACCTCCTGCTGAGGCCCGGCCTCGAGGGCTTCTGTTCTGCCGCAGGCCTGGGAGACAGGCGCATCGGGGAAGTGCCGGAACAGCCGGGTGGCAGGAACGAGGCGGCTGCCTGGGGGCTGCTTATGGCCTTTGACACCCGGTTCCTCAGGCCTTCCCACCACCCCGGCCCCTCAGGCTCTCCCCCAGCCCGGCCCGGCAGCGCCGCAGCCCCAACGGAGCTCCAGAGGGGCCGGATCGAGAGGCACCTCGGAGCCCTCAGCAGTCCAGCCAGCAACGCACGGGCAGGAGGACACAGACGGCGGTTCCTGCCCGGGACAGGAGTTGCGGCCACCTCCAGGCACCGGTCTCGCAGCCGTCCCCGCAGCTCCGGCCCCTGCCCAGCCGCTCTGTCGGCAGCGTTAAGGCTTCAGCAGAACCACCAAAGGCCAGGGGGCTTCTGGCCATTTCCCCTTCCACACTGCACGCCCGGGCAACTTGCTGAGCACAAGCACCCTTTTTCCCCTCTTCCCCTCTGCCCTGCGGACACTGGGCACCAGAAGAAAGCTCCTGGGAGTCTGTGTATTAGAACACTGTTACAATTCCTTTTTAAGGTTCTTAGAAATGCCTCTGCCCAAATTAAGGTGCAAACGAGACCATATGCCAGTGACAATGGTATGGGTTTTATTTGATGGTAAATATTAGAGAAAGAAAGAAGTAGAAAATAGTTGGCGGGGGACAGAAAGAGTGACAGGGACAGAATAAGGAAAATATCACCACTCCGTGGATCCCCACCATGTTCCGCTGATCCTCTCCAGCTGGTGTTCTTGGTGGTGAAGGTCCCCCCAGAAAGCACAGAATCGGATGGGTTTATATACCCTCGAGCCAGGTAGCAATGTCCAGGCATGTCCCCCTGGGGGAGGGGGGCAGTCTCTCACTGCCGACTCTGGATCTGTTGCATCACGCACAGTCCTGTGCTGCAAAGCCTCTCGCGTGAAAGTGCCGTGGCTGTGGTCTGTGGGGTTGGGAGTTCCACAGCCGGGCCGGTTTATGTAATGGAGGATGGCTGTTCAGTGCCTCTGACCAGAGGTTACTCCGTGAACCTGAAACCTCCTCCATCCCCCTCCCCCCGCCTCGATTGGTTGGGATGGTCTGTGTAAACCTGGCTTCTGTGAGCTGCGCTCTCCCCCCACCCCAAACTCAATTTATCTAATCAGCAGTTTGACTTTCAGTTCAAAGTCCCACCATTCAGGGAGGCATCTTTGGTTGTAGCTCCTTCATAATGAGAAAAAACTTTATATCGATGGTTGAGGCATGAACTATTTTTAATCTCAGACAAACACATTCTATATTTACATATAAAGGAAAAACCAAAAGAAGAAAAGAACCATCTGAAAGAAAAATGCCCGCTGGCTCAGGTGGCCGCAGCAGAGAGAGCCTCCCAGATCAGGTCGCTGCAGAGCTGCAGCACTGCAGCTAGCCACGGCCCGACAGACGAGGCCGTGTCCTGCATGCCCTGCGGAGTCCATCTCGCAGCACCTGGAAGATGGAGCGCGGAGCTCTCTCCAGGGCCCGCAGGACGTAGGCTGTTTGACGCGCCAGGCTGGAAACGGCAGGGCTGATGTCACGGGACGCGTCTTCAAGGGCTGCAAGAGAGAGGAACAGAGGCACGGTCAGACTCCGCATCTGCGGGGACCCCAGGAGACCCCCCCTGCCAGGGCCATCCCAGCCTGCTCTGGCCATGGCCAAGAGGGAGCAGGGACCAACGGGATCGAAGGCCCCTGGACATCCGAAGGTGCTGGCCACAAATCCCCCAGGCGCCCCTGAAACCTCTCTGTGCTCTGCCCACGCCGCCGCTCGTCCGCGCAGGGAGCAGAGCCCTCCGCAGCCGGGGCAGGGATTGCAGCTCCCCCCGCCAGCCCCCGCTGACAGCCGGCTGCACTCACTCACCCTCGCAGATGAGCTGGAGCTCTTCCTGCTGGCCCCTCAGGTGCCGCCCGGCGATGCCTGGGAACACAGAGCCTGTCACGGCCCCAGCGGCACAGCTCCCTCTCAGCGGCGCTGCCAGCCCCGCGGCCGCACGTTCTCCTCGCCCCGGCAGGGCTCAGCGCGGGCCCTCGCCGCATCCCGACGCCCGAGGGCACGGCTGCGAGAGGGCGGTGGCAGCCCCGAGGGCAGGCGGGGCTCCACGGCCCCTGGCCCGGATCCCGCTGCCGGGGCAGCAGCCGGGGCTGGGGCCGCGCTGCGGCGGGGCGGGGAGGGGAGGGGCCCCGGGCTCGTGGCTCACCAATGAACCTGATGGCCGCCTGTCGCAGGGACTCCTGTGGGCTCCGCAGGTACGGCAGGGCCCGCCGCGAGTGCTCGGCCGCTCGGCTCCTGTCCTCTGCCAGCTGGAGAGAGCGCCAGGAGGGAAGGGTTGGCGCGGGCTCAGCCCCTTGGCCGGGCGCTGCCTGCGGCCCGCCCTGGCCTCCCCTGCCCGCACAGCGCTGAGGCCCGGCCAGCGCCGCTGGCGCCGGGCTCTGGAGGGGGCCGAGGGCCGGGCGCTGCCCGGGGAGCCGCGGTGCCCCCCCGCCCCACAGCCCAGCGGGGCCGGGGCTCCGTGGGCACCCGGCTCGGGGCCACAGGAGCCTGGAGAAGAGCCCGCGCGGCCCAGGGATGGGAGCAGCGTGTGGGGCGCAGGCTGGAGCCCCTGGCTGCAGCACTGGGCGGGGGCACAGCTGCCAGCCCCACACACGGAGCACCGCAGTCAGGGGGCTTCTCCAGGCTGCGACTTGGGCTTCCAGGCCGTCCTTACCAGGCCCTCGCCGAACCTCCATGTCTGATCCACGTCCAGCATGCGTTCGAGATCTCTCCTTTTCAGGAAGCTGGCCGCACAACGCAGCGTTTCCCGGGAGGCCTGGAGAGCAGCAGAGAGCGGGAGATGGCACCACAGCCCAGGGCACAGGACCCGTGTCCTTGTGCTGAGGCCAGGAGGATGCTGCAGCCCATGCGGCGCCAGGGCAGGAGGCGGCCGAGCCCCCTCCCAGGGGAACCCCGGCAGCCCAGGAGTCCTCACATTGGCCACGTGCCAGTCCTCGTCATGGCAGTGGAAGGAGAGTGGGAGCAGGCTCTGGCGCACGTGTGACTTCAGGGCCTTTTTTCCCTTTGCCGTTAATAAAGCCATCATCTCTTGGAAGACGAACATGGAGCGCAGCCGCACCTGGCTATCATCCTGTATGAAAGGAAGAAAGACAGACCTCCGCATCGGCCGCTCCAGGCCCACCTGGGCACGGGCCTGAAAATGCACAGGGCACAAAGTGTCCGGGCAGCAGCCAGTGGCCGTGGCTGGGGGCACGGAGCCTTACGTTGTCAAAGAGTGGCAGGAGGGCCTCAGCCAGCTGCAGGGCGATGGGGCTGGGTATCGGGGCACCACTGTACAGGAACAAGTAGCTGAGGACGGCGACGGTCATCCCAACCACGTCGCTGTCGTCTTCCTGCAGGAGCTCCACGAGGCTTTCGGTCAGGCTCCACATTCCTTTGGTCTGTGCGGAACACAAGGCTGTGCAACCCCACCCTGCTGCTGCAGGGCCCAGAGGCCAAAGGCCTGTCCCGAAGCACTCGGGCAGCTGAACCGGGAGGCGGGAGAGCTGGGAGCAGCTGCCTCAGTGCCCGAAGCCCAGCCAAGCCCAAGCGACTGCGTTCCCCAGCCCCACGCTGCCAGCGCAGCTTCAGCCGCTGCCCCCTTCTCACCATCGAGGGATGCTTGCTGAGCACCACAAGGCCTCTGAGCGCCAGGCGACGCCTCTCCCTGCACTCGCTCCGCAGGTTCTTGGACATGATCTCCAGGACGCTGTCACCGCATCTACTCCAGTCCAGCCAACGCTGGAAAGGGGGATCTGAGAGGACCTGAAAGGCACAGGGGAGTGACGGGGGAGCCGGCCGGCACGAGCCCGCGAGCGTGCAGCGCTGGGCCCAGGCAGCAGCACAGGGCGCGGGCACCGTCCCGGGCAGCTGCGGCTACGAGAGGGCAGAGAGCTGGCAGGCAGCTCCGCGAGGCTGCGCTGGCCATCGGGCTCACCTCCACAAGGAACGCCAGGGCAGGCAGATCCCGGCGTGGCTCCTCCCCGCTGAGCAGCCTGAACAGGTGGCAAACGATCCGGAAACGCACGAGTTTGGAGGCCCGGGACATCTCCCTGGCAGGAGGAGAAAGGAAGCAAGACCGTGAGCCGGGGGGGCAAACCTCTGCCAGGACAGACTCACACAGGTCTGGTCTTTCCCCGCCACCCTGCAAGGGGACCTGGGTCTTTTGGGAGGCGGCTGCTCTTGGGGACCCTCCTCTCCCGGCCTTTTCCAGTGTCCTTGGCCGGCCGGCCATCCCTCGGTGACAAGGCCCTCTGGCCCATGACCACGGGGACTGTGTGGGGCACCCGGGACACAGGGCACAGATGCCGAGGGCAGCTGGGGAGGAGGGGGCCTCACCTGGCCAGCAGACCCACTGCGTGGTGGTGGGTGTCAGCACTCAGCAGCGTGTCCCAGCCACGCTTGTGTTCCACGGCCACCACCACGTCCTCATAGTAGAGTCGGCAGAGCAGGTCCTTCAGGGTCTGCACTGCAAACCTGTGTGCAGAGCAAAGCCCAGGTCACGCTGGGGGCACTGGCTCCTGCCCTGGGGACATGGGTGGGACAGGAGGACTGGCATGGAGCACCTGTTGGGGTTGGTGGCAAGGCCATGTTGCTCCTGGCATGCTCTCCACAAGTTCTCGACCTTCTCTGGCATCTCCACTGTGCTGAAGAACACTTGGAAGAGCAGATGCACAAAGAGGCGGGGCAAATAGACTGTCACTACGTGTGGCACACAGGGCACCTGGAGGATCTTCCACATCACCAGAGTTGCCTGCAGAGGACAGACCACGCCGAGACAGCGCTCACTGCCGAGGTGTCCATGTGGCAGGGCCCGAGCGTGGGAGGGAGAGGCCAGGGGAGACGCAGGGTGGAGCACCGGGCCTGGTGCCCCTGAACCTGCCCCTAGGCCCAGTTTCAGCCCAGCGCCTGAGGCAGGCAGATGCAGTGGGGGAAGGAGGATGGAGAACTGCTGGAGCGGCGACCCGGGGGCGAGCAAGGGCCGGTTCCAGAAACTCACAGCCAGGGCAAAGACGTCTGTGTCGTCCCCGTCGGAGGTGCGCGTGCTGTGCTCTGGCCAGCTCTCCAGCACATCGAGGAGTAGCGGCATGACTGTCTTTGAAGTCCTGACTGAGCACATGAGCGTCTTCCACATGGCCGTGGCAGCTCTGTGGGGTCAGAGCTCCGTCTCAGGGGGGATCTCGGCCACAGCACCGTGGCCTGGGCAGCAGCGGGGACCTGAGCTGGCTGCCAGCCCTGCCTCTGCCCAGTGCCCCTCACAGGCAGCACCCAGGCAGCCCACCGCTGTGGGGACGGGCCCCTGAGGGGCAGGGAGGGAGCATGGCAGCAGGCTTGGGGGCTGACATGCCAGGGCTGGGAAATGGAGGAGCCAGAGGGCCCTGGAACTCTGCGTTTGTCAGACACCTGGGACGGGCTCCACAGGGCGAGGGGCTGGTGAGCCCTGGGCCCTCTGGGCAGGTGGGCCCATACCTGTCACATGATGGGGCCACACGCAGGATAGTCATCACCACATCAGTGGGGTAGGCCTCAGTCAGATCCAGAAGGGTCCTGGACAGTCTGTACTCAGGATACTCATTGGACAGGAGCCACTGGTGGATGTACCTCACCACGGCGGGCACCTGGAGAAGGCACGGGGAGAGTTGGAAAGCTGCCAGAGGGACTAATGTCCCCAGCTTCTGCAGAGAAGCGCTTCCCTTCCCAGCACACTGTGATGGCCTCAAAGGCTTAAAGTGACCAGCGGGCGTGGCTTGGGTGGCCAAGCGATTCCTGGGGGGCTCCAGCCCTGGCCACAGGCTGCTTACTTGCTTTGGGCTGGAAACGCCCTCCTCCACAAGCATATCCAGCAGGGCGGCACTGGTCTTGGTTTTGAAGATGTGAGGGTATGCTCTGACCCCAGTGCCCGTGACGCTGCTCTCTTCCTCCCGAATTCTCCTGATGAGTTTGCAAATCATCTGCAGGAGAAGGGCAAAGAAGGGAGGGATGTTCCATGGGGTGCTGCCAGCGCGGTGCTCGGCTGAGCAGCGACAGCAGGCCCAGCCCGGGTGGGGATGGCTGCAGGTACCTGCGCTGTTCTGCGGAAGCGGCCACGGGCGGGGCCCTGCTCTTGTGTCCGGTCCACGGCTGCATCTGGCAAAGAGCGAGCGCGGCCAGAGCTGAGGGGCTGCGGGAGAGGCCGGAGAACACAGCCCGGGCCTGGGCCGGGGCATGGGGCACGGCCGCTGCGGGGGGGTCTGCCCCGGCCCCTCTTCCCTCCTGTCCATGGGCATGTTCCCAGGGGGATGGGATGGGATGGGATGGGATGGGATGGGATGGGATGGGATGGGATGGGATGGGATGGGATGGGATGGGATGGGGCCTAGCTGGCTGCAGGCACCAGCCCTGGGGCCCAGCTCTGCCACTCACCCTCCTGCGGCTGCTGGAACTGCTCCAGCTCTGCAGGCTGCTGTGCTGGGGCAGCTCCAGGGCCTTCTTCCTCCCCCAAGGCCTGCTTGGGCACGGTCAGGGGCCTCTGCTCCATGCCACTGAGTAGATGTATGGCTACTTGCAGGAGAGATGCCTGGGAAGGTTGCGGGTTAGCAGGTCGTGCAGTTGTGCCTTGAAGGCACCTGCGACAGAGAAGCCTCAGGGAGGCTGCAGGAGAGCAAGTCCTGCACTCTGGTCTCAGAGGGCTCCGCCACAATGACAGGAGACTCCTCGTAAATGATTCAGGTCACCAAATCCCACGGTCTGTCCTCGAGGGCAGCGGCCGCAGGAAAGGGAGACGCCTCGGAAAAGCTCCGAGTCACCAAGTCCTGCAGTCTGGCCTCGAGGGCACTGCAGGAGTAACGCCTCGGAAAAGCTCCGGGTCGGCAAGGAACGAGTGGGCTGTGCGGCACCGCTCTGTCCCGTCCTGTCCCGTCGCGTGCTCCGAGCACTGTGGCGTGGCCGCGTCGCCGCCAGCACCTATGTCAGCAGCACGTGTCACAAAGGGCCCTGGGACACCCTCGGTGACCGTGCTGCACCGCGTCACAAAGGGCCCTTGCACACAATGCCACCTTCCCTGGGCCGCCCCCAGCCTGCCCCAAGTGGCCCAGCTTGGAAGGAATCCCTTGCCCCGAGTGTCTAAGACAGCCCGACAGGAACTTAAGCAACGGCTCCAACCATAAGCAAACGCTCCCCTGCTCTGCGGGCTCGGGGCAGCACCAGGAGCCCCCACGGCTGCCGACGCAGCCGCGGCGGGAAGGGCACGGGGCCTTCCACAGAAGCTGGCACGGCCTCCTTGGGACGCGTCCCGGCCGGTGGCCATCCTAAGCCCGGGGGTGTGACGCAGACAGGGAACCTGTGGGCCAGGGCACGAGTGCTGCTCTGACCCCTGGGCCCCGGGGGAACGCTGCAATCGGCAGGTGTGGCAGAGTCCCTGCCGAAGCAGACCTGCCACCCCTCGAGCTCTGGCAGCACTGGCGCCCGTCTCCTGCCCCAGAGACCTGTGCCCCGGAGGGCTTCTCTGCCCATGGGCAGCCAAAGCCAACGCGCACTGGGGTCTGTGCTCCTTCCTGCAGGGGGCTGTTGGCAGGAGCAGCTGGAGCGACTGGGGGCAATGTGACAGGAGATGTTGCTCTGTTACAGCGGGGATACTGTAACACGACATATCAAACCAGGAGTCCCATGGAAAAGAAATATAAATGGACAGATTCTTGGTAGATGTTTCAGAGATGGTTATTTCTCCAGCCGCGTGGCCGGAGCTCTGCCGAGGAACTCTTACAATCACGGGACCCGAGGGTCCTTGCCCGCGCAGGGAAACGCAAAACAACCAACGGGGAACGAGGCTGACCAGGGGCTGGGAAACCCCGTGCCTGTCCCCTCAGGGCCCCTCTCCCAGGGCTACATGGCAGGGGGGGAGGGCCCCAACAAGCCTCTGCTTGGTAAGGGAAGTTAGGGAAGTGAAAGGGAAAACTGGATTATCCACAAATGGAACCAAAAAAATTCAACTTTTCTTTCCTTTTTTTTGTTGGAGCCACACAAGATATGTACAAAATGTCCAGCACTAAGCATATTCACAGAGATCTGCCTGCAAGAAGAAATCAGGGAGTGCTTTTGGCACACACTGCACACTGTGTAAAGGACCTCACCCTGCAACAACCGAGCGGATTAAAGACTTTCAGGCTTTAGACCATGGCAGTGTACCAGCTCAACTTCTCAGAGGGCGAAACCATAAGAAAACCTTGGTGTCCACTAGAGCAGATTATGTAAGAAATGTTTACTTTTTTAAGATTTCTGTAGCCATGTATTTTTATAGGCAACTTCTTACAGAACAGATTATTCTTATTTCAGAAAAAAAATCTTTGCCTGTCATACTTTTGTTGAAAGCAATCAGAGGAAGAAAGGCTGAGAGATTTGGGATTGCTCAACTTTGAAAAGAGAGGTCTCTGGGGTGACTTAATTGTGGCCTTCCAGTACCTGAAGGTAGCCCACAGGAAAGATGGAGAAGAGACTATTTACAAAGGCCTGGAGTGACAGGACAAGGTGGAATGGCTTCAAAATTAAAGAGAGTAGGTTTAGATCAGATATTAGGAAGAAATTCTTCCCTGTGAAGATGATGAAGCACTGGAACAGGTTTCCTTGGGAAGTTGTGGATGCCATATCCCTGAAAGTGTTTCAGGCCAGACTGGATGGGGCTCTGAGCAACCTGGTCCCTGCCCATGGCAGCAGGTTGAAATGAGAGAATTTTTAAGGTCCCTCCCAGCCCAGGCCATTCTGTGTTTCTAGGAAACCTGCTCTAGCTGATCTTACCCACTGCAGAACAGCTACTCCATGAAGTTGTAGGGGAGAGCTGCTCCAGAACAGGGAGAGTGAAGTTAATAGGAGAAAGAGGCTTCTGCTGTTGGAGAAATTGTTAGGTGATGGGGAGGGATCTTTCCTGTCTTCCAAGCTTCATGAGATATTTTGAAAGTGCAGAAGGGACTTGAATGAGCTTATTTAAACTTCCCCTCAGCTTTTGTTCACACACATCTATTTTACACCATGCAGAGCATCACAGGAATTCTTAAAATGCATGAGCCAAAGTACTCACAGGGAAATGGATACAAAGACATGGCATCTTTTTACCTTACAGGCTAGAACAGCTTTGGATAAAAGAGTTTCTAGTGAGAAAAACTTTTATATTATCTTTTGTTCTGTTATATATAAATCAGACTATGCTCTAGCAAAATTTTAAAATATAAAAAGAAAAAAATTACTTCTCTCAAATTACTCAAAAAATTACTTCTCTCAAATGCAATAAAAGCTGTTCTGTCCCACTGTCAGAGACTGAAATATTATAGTTTATAACTTAAACATTTTCTTAAAGGACTTTTAAAACTGTATTACAAAAGCTGCAGAGAAGACTACCACACCCTGAATGGGGCCCTGAGTGAGGCCTGACACTGCTCACTGATGAAAATAAGATAAAATAACAACTCAGGGCTGGGGACATTCACAAAGCACAGGCTTAACACCTCCAAGGTGGAGACCACAGCCCCAGGGCTATCAGCTGCCAGGCTCGAAGAGACCCTTGAACCAAGAGGTAGAGGGAGGAGAGGCTTTGGGTATCTTGAAAAAGCCTCTGCAGTGACTGCCCATCCTCCAACTGTGCAGAGCCCAGCTGAGGGGTCCTTACCGGGAGGGGGAAGCTTATCCACAGCAGAAGGGGGTGACATGGCCCATCACAGGGGCCCCCCTCAAAGGGCTCCCCAGACCCTGAACCAGAGATGATGCAACAGACCCTCAGTGTTGCAAGGGACAGTGTGTCAAGCTGGCCCCTGCAAGGGGAGATACATGGGCATTCCCACCTGGTCCAAAGCATGTATTCTGTACAAGATTCTGTAGTCTGTTGTGTAGTGGCGTGTGGCGGCGTGGCGTTGCATGTGGCGGCGTGGCCAGGGCAGCGACGGGGGACCCTCACCACCAGCAGAGCAGATGGAGGGGAGCAACGAGACGTCGTTGGGACCCTCAGATGGGTGATTTGCTTCCACCTAACCCCTGTCACCTCTCCCTGTTCCCCCACCCGCCCCCCCACTTCTTTTTTCCATTTCTTTCTTTCTTTTCTCTTTCCTTCTCTTTGCCTCTCTACTATTAAATAAAATACATCCATTTTTTGGCATCAACATCTAACCTTGTTTGGTTTTAATCTCGTTTCTGGGAATATTTTGAGCCTTCTAAATTCTTTCCAGTTTATGCCCAGAGACTTAGCTTGCTTTGCTTTTCTAGGTTTAAATGGGATCGTAACACCCACTCTCACTGTTTCCCATATGCCAAACAAAAGGTAATGTACTTTTCCCAGACATTTCCCTTAATCAGCAAAAAGATTGGAATAAAAGCTCTGTCTGATTATTAGCCTTAAATCTTAATCTCCTTAACTTGTCAGGCCCCTGCCATTACTTTTGAATGTTTAAATATAGATTAATAGAGAGAAGACATGTCTAGCTAGACACTGCAATCATGTAGCTATTAGAAGAGCAAATATCTTAAGAGCTCAAACAGAAGTGAATCCCAAGAGAGACGAGGTTTAAATTCAGAAGAATGCAGTTTTCAATTTAGGTGAAAACAAGGTGGATTATGAATTGTTTGTCACTACCACCTCAGTGTTTATTTTGCTGAAGATTTGTAGTGGTAATTAAATGATGACTTCCAAGTAGTGTTGAGTATCCATGGAAATAAATAGAGCCTGTCTTTATAGACAGAGAGATGAAACGAAGGTATTTGTAGAGGGAGAATTTGTGTTTATTTATTAATTTAGCTTGTAGTACTGTGGGAATATCTGTCTTAATTTAAAATATTTGTTTATTTGCAAGTCCTGTGTTTTCATTTTTGTTTCCATAGTGGGAATAAATCAGACTTCCAAGTTTTTAGAAGAACCCGAAAAACTTCAGTACATCTTTTGCATTGCACAGCGTCTTCATGAGATACTTTGGGCAGACATTAGTCCTGACATAGTTTTAGACTGAAATTACCAAGGTATTTTTAAATTACAGGCTGAGCTCTGCAAAATTATCTGTGACTCTAAAGTTCATGAGTTTTCAGTACATTATTCTCTTGTAATTGAAGAATAGCAACTTTTTCCTTTGTTGTTCAATTCTTTTCTACCCTCCAGTTCTCTTCCCCATGCTTTGACCATTGTAATAGGCACAGTCCTTGGATAATTGCATGCTCAGTAAAATGGTATAAAATAGGAATTTTCCTTTGACTGGATTATTGACACTTACATTGATTTTTCATTAAAATGTTGTTCCAGTCTTAACTGAATAAAGTTGGGTTTGCTCAGAAAACAGGGCAAATTTCCACTTTCTCCTAAAACCAAAACAAATAGAATTACAACAACAAAAGCCAAAAACCCTGGAAGAAGTGATATCTTATGTTCAGACCTGAGTTCTATGCCTACTTTGTGTCAGTGTTAGTGCCTCCAATTGTGTATGGAGTACTCCTGAGAGAAAAATCCATTCCCTTCCTCAAATTAGAAAAGGAAGAAGAAATTAGCAGCTGATTTATTTTCCTGGTTCCCATCTAAATGTAAGGCTTCCAGGGCTTGTTTGATACCATTTCTCATAATGAATATACCATCAAGGAGTGTTTCCAGATTTCATGATAATCCCGTGGTTTGGTAACTGATTTCTTTCTATCTTGTTTTAAGGCTACAGTGACAATATTTTTCAAAGCATTTCCAGATGACTTTTCTCCTTACAGCACTGTTGAGATTTAAAGTAACAAAGAACAAGAGTAGAAAATATTACGCTTTTTTTTTTTTTTTTTTTTTTTTTGGTGAAAGGAGATTTCCCTTTTATCTTGTGTTCCTTCAATGAATAGAAAAGCATAAAAGGATTTGAAGTAAACTAAGTCCAAGAGGTAGATAAAGGAGAGCCTGACAAACTGTGGTGTGTTTGGAAACCAGTGCCAGTACTGCCTATCTTATCTGTACGGATAATACAAACAATAGAATGACCTATTTTTATGGCTTGACCTTTAAATCTTTTCCTATGGCCATAAATTACTTTGAACTACTAACAGTCATTGTTGGCAGTTATTTTCTAGGTTTAAATGCTTCAGATGAGACTCTGGACTCTTTTTCTGTTTCACCCTGTATTATAGAGCAGTGGCTGTTGCTGGGCATGCAAGGTCATGGCTGAAATGCCATTGCTTTAGATGTCCACACTCAGTTATTTTCATTTGATGAGGATTTGAGACTAGTCAAGCAATTAAACTAAATGTAAAAACAATTTTGATGGCTCAGTGGTTTCCTCCTGAGAGTGTTATCCTACTTGGCCAAACAGATGAACAGACATTGTGCTGCTTATATTCAGTCTGTGTAATGGGGATTTCTGGGTGTTCCTAGAAATTCAGGAGACCAAAGCGTGGACAGAAGCTTCTCACTGTGGTTCCAAAGCAGTGCAGTCATGGAGTTTCTTTCTCTTCTTCTGAGACTGGGTTTGGTTATTAACAAGTTTTCACACAATAAAAAAAAGGACAAGACTTTGTGAGTGAGAGTAAAGGCTACACAACTTCAAAATTATTTCTGCTGGTTAAAAAAGGAAGTCTGAAGGTATTTCAATAAAATAGATATTATAGTAAGTTCATAATCATTCAGATGTACTAATGGCAATTAAATGTTTGAATGCTCTGGGTGTGTGTTTCGCTTTTTTTGTTTGTCTTTGCCTATATAACTGCACAACGTTCACTGCCGTGAGGGACCTCCAGGTCTCCAGCAATTTTAAGAGCAGTCAGAGCAGTAGATCTTCCATATTATAAAGTGTGAGCTTTAATTTATATTTCTCTTCCACCATCAATCAGTAATGCAGTTGTGGGAATATCTCCGTCATGTCTGTGTGTGTGACAATGACCCATGAAATGACACCCATGATGGCAACAGAGGCACAAACAGAAGAGATCACTAGAATGATAGGAACAGTAAAGATGGAATTGTTGTGATATGCTCGTGGATGAACTTAAAATTTCACATTTCAGGCAGAAATATGTCTTCAGACTGCAGTCTTTCTTTATAAAAATCACAAATGCAGAGCTAAGCAGTGTTCACTCCTGATTAAACAGCATTACACTTTCACAGCAAGTGATTTAAACCCATCCTAATTCAAGCAGAACAAGAACAACATAGTAAAGGATGAAATGTCAATTGTTTTTCCATGTGGAAGGCCAAAGATCACAGAAAAATGGAAAACTGCATTGCAGAGGAGGGAAGTGTTTCTTAGGTTTGGAGTTATAGATCAAAATATCAGTAATACTCATGCTGTCTCCTGAAACTTGGACTGGGCTACTTAGGAAAGCATTAACCAAGTAAGAAGAAAACTTGAAGATATATTTCTGCCTTCATTTCTGTGCAACAAAGAAGAATTTTCTAGAAGGGTCTAGATTCACCCCCTTTTTCAAAAAAGCATTGTAAATGACTGTAAAATCAATGAACAGTGCAGTGGGAAAAGTTTACTTTCAGTCTGCCTTCATTTTTGGGTGCCTAGCCCATGTTCTCCATAGGATGACTGTTATCAGGACATTTTGATCTTGTTTTCTGCCTTTTTCCAAGATACCTTATGCTCTGCTAATAGCTATTTTTCCCCCAAAGATGATAGTTGCTCACAGCTGCTATCCCTATCCTTTGTGGATGCTTGGCAGCCCCTCTTCTGTCATGCTGAGAACAAACACCTGGTCCTATAACTGAGAGGCTACTGGGGCCTTTGGAAGGATGACAACTAAGCACCAGCTGTTCTCACTAAAAGAGTTCATCCATTCCTCTCCTCATCATCCCCTGAAATATTTAAAGGAAAGAAAGGTGACCAGGAGTAGGCTGAAAAAATTGTTTCCCAGAATAGAAGTACTTAAAATCCTAAAGACTTTGTACTCCATGTGATTAGAAAGACTGGGTGCAACTGCTTTCTTTTGTTCTAGTTCTTACATAGTTCCTGTTCCTAGAATGCTGGAAAATATTTGCTGCAGTTTAAACTTTCCCTAAAATATATCACATTTTTAACTCCCATCCCAATCACTCACTCATTTGTAAGTACGCTGATCCTGTCAGGACAGCTACCCAGGAAATGGGACAAGGATGCTGTGTTAAGTCATAGTTAATGGCAGCTCAGGTGTCAACTTGAAACTTCAGGAAAATTTAATTACACTTTTTGGGTTCACTGAACTGATTTTATCTGCTTGCTAATGTCAAGTAGTTGACTTTATTTTATCAAACATAGAAAAAGAAAAGAACACCCCAAAGTAGAGAGATAAGGTAAGATAACTATTTTACACTCTGTAGTTGTAACTATTTCACAGTTCACTTCTCCAATGAGATTATGAGGCAGCTGCTATATCAGCTGATTGCCTTCTTTCTGTCATGCAGCATTCAACTCCTTCATAGCTTGATCTTCACAAGGTGCTGCCAGGTACCAAGTCCTTATCTAAGCAGCAACTTATCATATGTTTGAGCTGTTTCTCCTCTGATACCTATTCTTTACTTCTTGCATTTCTGTCATGTTTGGTTAGCTATTCCCTACTCCAACAGTTGTTCCTTGCTGCCCTTTCCCTAATTGTTGCTTACTCAGTGGTCTGTTCTGTCTAATGCAGTTTTACCAATAATTTCTGTTAATTCATCTCTTTCAATACAGACACTGCTGGGGGCTGACACAGCCTATACAGCATCACTATTCCAACTTCCACTGCTTTCCTGGAAATTCTGAAGTAAAATATCCCACTTTTCTTTTTTCCACAGCCCTACAGAACTACTGCTTAAGGTGAGCATTTACCTCAGAATTAGACTTGTGAGCTGACCTGTATTTTCCTATATCCTTACAGCTCCAGACTTTTCTCTGGTTAGCTGTGGACCTCCTTTTCGGTAACTACCAAACACAATAAAATAGGACATGTTAAAAAAGGTCACATTTCATCAGTTGCTTTCGTTTGTCTTCTATTCTCTCCATCAAAAATCCACAGAGCTGTCTATGGTCTCTGAAACCTGTGATTTTCTTTTAGGATCCAACCATCAGGCTTAATTGAGAATGCAGAATTTCTGCTCTGCAAGTGTAGGACTATAGTAGGGTATGGAATAGGATGAACCCCATTCTCTAATCCCAGGATTAATTTTAAGTGTGGCATTCTGCCTTTCTCTTAGAATTATTTGTGCCATTCAAAATTCAGAAGACATCTGACACAAAAGTAGGTTTCCATCCAGTGGTAGCTAGAAAAGCAGCATCAGGATAAAGTACAAAGCCACGAGATCCAGGCCACACTCTCTGATTTTGTCATGAATCTCAATTTTAATTAATAGGGGGAATACCTACAGTAAGAATAGAAGTAGAAATTGTTTCTCAAAATATAGAAAAGAGAGCAAGGAAGGAAATCCACTTCAAATGGATGAAACAATGAAGGAGGAAAAATCTTGATTTTAGGAAGATTTAGCACGGTAATTCACAGCTGCATCTGACTTGTATAGCAAGCTGTGGACAACCAGCAAAGTTAGTCGATTTAAGAGAAATGGCGTTAACAGCATTTAACCACCACTTTCCTTTAACAGCTCAGTGTCCTAAGGTAGCATCAGGAAAAATTGCCCCAGGCATGTGGTATCACAAAGTGCTGGTTTGCCATCCCACTGACAGTCAGCACAGCTTGATCTGATTAGAAGTGGTGACATTGTTCACTGAGGAGACACATTCATTTTTGGAAGTCATTAGACTTCTCCAAATTTGTGTGGCCTGGGATGTTCTGGGGAAATTGTCTTTGCCTTCCTGGAAAAAGAGTAAGTACTTCTCATAAAATTCCATAAGGGTCTCAGTGTTTCCATTTACTGCTGTGATGTATCACAGACCTATTTGGTGCTCCCTCTCAAAGAGTCTCAAACCTTTAATGGATTAAGATATTTACAGTTTATCACACAGAAATAAATTCCCTCTCTCTCTTCAAACTCAGATCTTACTGCAGGTTATCACACACCTGGCTGTTTTCAAATGCCACCTTCCTTGTGCTGTTAGCTGCACGCACTATTTCATTCCTTTTTTTCTCAGTAAGAGATAATCTCCAGTTCCTGTGGATCTATTTTCTTTATATGGGCTCTGGACTGCACATGTGGTAAAAAACACACCTTCGAAGTGAGAGCAGGGTTTTTCTGAGCAAAGGTTGGCAAATATGAGCTCCATATTCACAGTAATGGTCAGTGATGTCCTCTACCTCAAACACTCCTCTTTTCCTGAGAAATCTCCTTATCATGCACGTGCATTATATAAAGGCATTGACTGGATTCACCTTTTTCTTGGTGTCAGTTATCTGTAATAGCCATGGGCTATGGACAATAACTGTGACAATGGCAGCTGCTTCTGTCTGTTTTGAGCAAGCACAAAAGCCCTGGACTGTCCCCACTCCAGCCCTGATGGAGGGAGCACCTCAGGGCATGAGCTTAGTGTGAAGGAAGACCTTTTAGATTAAAAAAAATATATTGTGTGGACTGCTGTGTGCCGTTTTTGTACTATGGAAAAAATAGTGACAAGAGAGTTTCATTACCTTTGAGGGTGCTGATGTTTAACAATGGATAGACCTGGTCAAGAAAAAAATTTCACAATACTTTTATACCATCTTTCTAGCTGCTTTATTATGCTGAAGCAGCTGAGTCTTGCTCCGAATGTGGTATTTTGCAAGCAGTGTACTGAAATGCCCTTGAATACAGTATTTATAGAGCAGATACTGTTGAACAGAACATTCACAAATGGGTACAGCTACCATTTTCCCAGGGGCGCCTTGTAGCTTCTGCAGAGTGACAGCCACATTCTCTGAAGATCCGCCCCAGAACAAATTATTTAAGCCAGTTTCCTGTTGGCCCTTGCGCTAGTGAGTGCAATGTTCAGAATGAGAGTCTGACATTCAAGATACTTGGTATCATTTCTTCAAAGGACAAGTGTTGAATCTTGTGGTCTGAAATGAGTGATGGTAGACTGAGGCACTGAAGTGAGTAGGGGTTTGGTAAACATTCCTTGCGTGGAAATAATCTTTCTGGTATGCCCATGTGGGCGCCTTGAATGCTTTAGTAAAGATCTGTTTGAAGCAGGCAGCAATAGGGAAGGAAGCATACTGAAAATTTCTCAGAGGTATAGAGAGAAACTGTCTCATATGATGTCATTAATGGCTTGTGAAATGGAGTTTGGTGTTTAAGTAAAGCAATTCTGGCCGAGCTATATATATTTAAATTGGTTGCTAAGTTAGCTGTGAAGAAAAAATATCTCCTTAAAGATGTTTTCCATTCTGCACAAAATCTTGCCTTTTGAGATCTTTTCTTCAGCACACTTGACTTAATTGAATTTCTAAGAGTAATAAATAAGTTTTGTTGAAGATGTGAGACTTAATACCCATTTGAAGCTAAGTTATATTTCAAGTATGAACATGGAGTCAAGTATGAACTGCATCTCCTAATTTGGAGGAAATACTGTTAATACCTACAGTGAGTCTGATCACTCTTATAAACTGATACTTATCTAAAGCAAATAATCACTGGTGTGTACATTTGGCTAGTACTAACCATGAATCTGAACATGGATTTCCCTGGAGTAAAATCTAGGATGCACACCACTTTGCGTTTGATGTCTTCTAGAAAGAAGTTTAACACACTCACTCGTAGTGTTCTCACAAAAATGTAACTCTTGATCAACTCTTGCCAGCATGACCTTGAATTCTTAATTTGTTTTACACTATTCCTTGCAGAGATGACACTTAACTTGTTAATTTCTCTGCACTCCCTCTTCGCAAGATGTTTTTTACTGAAGGACAAATAATTTTATTCGGCTACTTATTATCTTGATTTACAGGTTGCTTATATAGATCACAGACTGTCTCTGTTTAGGGCATTAAAATTTATCACTTAGGTGCAGCAAATAGCTACCAGTGTGTGGCTGTTTACTGTCCTGTAAATGATCCCATTTTCCCCAGCAGCTAGATTGAGCCAGGGGGATGTAATCCCTGGATGTCACATGCTTTCCGTGGGGAAACCTGTTAACAGAACACAACTACCTGCTTTTGCCTGCCCTGAATGGGTGCAGCAACAGCAGTAATATCCAGGAGCTGCTTAGTATGATGTTGTTTGCATTAGAAAAAAGGGAAAAGGAAGAGGAATTTTGGGTAGATGCAAAAAAAAATCTTCAAATGGGTTTCTTTTAACTCTAGCTGTGTTTTGCAAGTTTACAAGCACAGGACTCTTGACAAACACAACTGCATGAGATATATGTTGAGTTTTGCTTGGTGGCCAGTGTTTCCTGCACTCCTAACTCTGAGAGCCCCCCTGAGCAATAGAGGCAGGAATGAAGTCACTACTGCTCATCTTCTGGTCAAAATCAAATGGTTCTGTTCAATGTTTTTCTCTCTGTAACCTTTATAATTACTGTTTCACAAATTCATTGCTAATTTTCATTTGTGGAAAGTCTCTTTCTTCTTTACATTTTGCTTGGCCTTAAGTGCTAGTTCTTCAGCAACAAGAGGCTAGGGACCTTGGTCAGCCCCAAGGAAGCAAGAATTTTTTTCTAGGCTGGACAAAAGAGCAAATATAGGGCCACTCATATGTATTCTTTCTTGTATTCCTTGTGTCACCCTTCATCATGATAAAAGATGCATCACTGCACATTAACCCCTAAGCTTTTTTTCATCTCCATCCTTCCTACACGAGAAACTGAGAGAATTGTCTCAGGATGTACAGGGAGAGAAAGCAAAATTCATGGTGAAGCTATCACCCTCTAAAAGGACAATTCACTCACTTTTTTCTTCTGGACCTGGAGCTGGCTCTCGGACTCTTGCTTTAATCATGTACAACCTAAACCATTTGGGGATTGTAATAATATCTTGTTGCTGCTTACCCAGCAGATTTAGTTTCTCATTCATTTGATGAAATACTGTATTTGTTGAACTTACCTGTGACTGTTTGACTGGGTGCTGAGGCTATAAAAACTGCTTACCTGCACTTAATAAATAGCATTTGCAGTCATTTTACAAGTATCTAGGCTATTTAAGTCCTGCCTTCTGAATATTGTGGATATGGAACAAACAAATCTGAATTTCCCTTTAAAATTTCATCAAAGGCATAGTTCTCAAAAGCCACTAGTTTTTTGACAGACCAGGAGTGCCATCCACAGGATGAAATTAATATTTTATGCCAGTATGTTTTTTGGTACTTTAGTTGGAAAAAAAATAGTTTTAAAAAAAAGAAGAAAAATCAGCAATTTACTTTTGATGCCACTTAAAATTTACACTGTAACCAAATAGGAAAACCTTTCTCTTTTTCTGTTGGAATTGATTGACAGGAAAAGGTATTATTTAGATCTTTAGATGGTTGATAATTGACTTCTGAGAGTTTGTAAAAATTTAATGATACAAATATAGCTTACCTATGCTTTGGGGTTTTTTTAAGACTGTCCTGTGATATTGACACAGAACATATTTCTTCCATATTCTTTGAAATCACTAGGGAAAATATTCTTTTGACCAAAAAAAGGAGCTCGTTAGATAATAAAACCAGGAAGTTGTGCAGGTCTGGATTTTCTAGCTAAGATGGTAGCATATAAAGCCAATTTCCCAAACTAAGTTGATATTCTCAGAAATTATTTCTTAAATAGAAAAAATTTCTGTGTGTATATTCTGTTATTGAGTCTAACACTGCCTTGAGAAACTATAATGAGAATAAAGAAATTATGGCAATTTCATGATATGTAGGTGGAAAAAAATCCACTCTCAAATAGAAAGGAGTATGCTTATTAACAGATAACTGTACAGAAAGTATAAAATTGTAAATCCTCTGTCACATCTTTCAAAATACCTGTGAGTTACTATTTCCTTGAATACTTTCATATTGTGAATCCGGATACAGAAATTACTTAAAACTATAATGTTTTCAACATAAGAAACCATTGAAGTGCAGCTTCATGATATCTTTGGCCAGTGTTAGTATCCACAGTGACAAAATCAGGCTTTGGTAGGGAGTCAGAAATTATTTTTAGTGGTCCTCTGCCATCAGTGGTATTGGTACCATAGTTCTGGAATGTCTGGCCTGAAATTTTTGTGAGCCTTCTGCCATTAGTCACAATGAAGTAAAAGATGGACAGCTGCTCAAGGTCTCCTTTTTGTCAGGAAAAGTTTTCCTTGTCTTTTCCTTTCCCTATTCTCTATCCGCCAGTACTGTTTTCTATGCCTGTTATGGTTTGCCAACTCGCTCCAACACATTTTCTCTCCTCCCCTCCATGCCATTTGTCTGTTTTACTGTCTTTCCTGTCCCTGCTAAGCACAAGGTTGTGCTGCTCTGAAGTATGTATGAAAAAAATTATGAATGACCTCAAGTCAAAACCTACTGAATCTGTTAATTTCTTTGACCTTGAATGTACTTTATCTTGGTAGAATTGTTAACACAGTAAGTGTAACTATCTCCCCACTGTCCAGATTTTTCCCATATTCTATGCTTTTTGTGTAGCTAGGTCAAACACATTTTCTTTCCAGTCCACAAAATACATTCCAAAAGGTTCCAAAACAAAAGTGATTATGATCCAGCTATCATTTTGCTTTAAGAAGAGATTGGGTTTGATTTGATATTTTTGGGAAAGCTATGCTGGGGAAGCTAAAGACCAATAAGCAGTTCATATGGGCAGTATACCTTGCAAAATTAACCTTCCATGATTAATTAACTGTCACGGTTTGACACTGCTTAAGCACCAGGCACCATGAATAACTATTCACTTATTTTCCTCTGCTATAGCTGAGCAGAGGAGGGGGAATTTTCATGAGTTAAGGATTAGGGAAAAAACATTTCAAGGCAAAACAGGTTCAAAACTTAAACAGTATAAAGAAGATTCACTACTGACAGAATTAAAAGTAAAAAGGATAATGAACACCAAAGCAAACTTTCAGAACACCTTTATCTTCCAGTCCCTCCCTCTTTCTACCAACCGCACAAGGAAACAAACGTAGGTGTTTGGTCAGTATTTCACTTCTTAAGAGTCTTTCTTTATGTTTAAGGAAAAGAGTTTCTTCTGCTGTGCCGTGGGATCCTTCCCATGGGAGAGAGCCCTCTGCGAACTTTTCTAGCGTGGTTTCAACCTTCACAAGCAACAGCCCGCCCAAACCCACTGCAAGGTGAAATCCCTCCCACGGGTCATGCAGTCTTCCCACAACTGCCTAGCATGGGTAGTAGTAGTTCATGGGGTTTAGTCTTTTAAGGATGAGCTGTTCTAGTTTGGAAGCGAAGACTCTCATATCTCTAAAAGCAAGGGTCATCTCTCTCTGTTCAAATTCTTTATTAGATCTCAGCCTCTCAACATCTACGTGCTCTAGCACGAGCACTCCTCTTCATGGGCTGCACTTGCATCTCTGCACCCCCCTGCCATGCACCTCATGAATTATAGGGAAACAGTTTGTTGTATTATAGTCCTCACCAAGGCTTGCAGGAGAATCTCAGCTCCAGCGTTTGGAGCACCTCCTGCTTCTCCCTTCTCCCACCGACCTTGGTGCCGCCATGTTGGCCTTCCTCATATGACCTCACTTTTCCTTTTTCTCTGACTTGGAAGATAATTGGCATCTGAAAGTTGCAGCTGAGAGGCTGATTTTGTCTGGGCTCCGCATCAGGGAAATACTAGCCACGTCTCTCGCTGCTGACCACAAGGAGCTTCCGCCTGGCTCTGCTCAGGCCGCGCCAACCCCAGGAGGGTCCCAGCCACGCAGTCCCGGCCTCAGGAGGGTTCTGGTTGCAGGGCTGCTCACGACACCAAGGTGGCCCTTCCCTCCCTGCCGGCATGGCCCTGGCCGCTGTGCCGGGAAAGGCCCAGCAGCCTTCTCTGGGAAGGGGCTCAGGGGCCCCCCCTCATCACCCCTCGGAGGGGAACAAGAAAAAGAGAACTTCTTGCGCTTTCTCCTTTCTTAAATAGGTCATCACAGAGGTGTTGCCAACTTGTCTAATTGGGCTAGTAACCTGCCCATCGTCAGGGCTTTCAGTGATTGGCTCTGTGCTAGACAGAGAAGTTTCGAACAGCTCTTTTCTTTTTTTCTCTCTGCCACCTCAAACCAGGTTTTTGTTAAACCAACACATTAACCTTCTGTGCTCTCAGCTGAAAGTAACACTGAATGGGATGGGATTACTTAAGTGCAACTCTACATACACATAGAAATAGAGTTATTAGGACTGATACAGTAATATATAGTCCAGACAGTCTGATTCCCAGCTGAAACTGCAGGAATGGTGTTTTCATATTGGTTTATTAGGCAAGAATGGAGAAGAAATCCCTGCTGGACTTGTAATCTTATTGTACAGAGCAGTATTTCAGAATATCCTCCCTGAAAAGTGTGAACTGGAAATTTATGCTGTTTTTATTTGCCAGACTGCTGGTTACTATTGCACAGGTCAGTGCTTAAATAATGTATCACGGTAACCAAAAAGGGTTATTTTCCCCTCTTCATTTCTACATGTTCTTGTATCATGGGAATTCTTTGCTTATGCCATTAATCTCTATAAATTTCACAGCTGAAAATGGAGAACAATCCTGAAGTGTGGTCAAAAAGATATCTCAACAATTTCAAGTATTTTTTTCTGGGCTTCAGACATTTTTTAGCTTTTTATTTTGCCTTGAAAGAATCTTTATAATGTTTTCTCACTAGACTAGTGACTCCACATGTCTAATTGTTTCTATTTACACCGTCTGCAGCCTTACTCTTCCATACCCAAGTCTGCAAGAAACTCAGTTTGTTTAGAAGTATCAAGATCTGTGTCTTGCCATCAACATATATTAAGCAAACCAAAATGTCCCATTTTCTCTGTATTTTCCTGTGTTTGTCATTATTGACAGTATCACACTTGGCCTGAAGCTTTTTTATAGCTCTAAAGCTCTTTCTGTATTATCACAGCATTCCTACAGTGGAATTTTGGCCAATCATTACAGATACAAAAACTCCAGTAATTTAGGTCATGGTTAACACAGATAAAACAGCCATTCCCAGAAACAGGTACCTCTTCCAGGATCATAGTGGGAGGCTAGAAAAAGAAAAATGTAACTGTTCACAGATGCAAGACCCAAATCAAAGGTGCTGTGAGATACCCAGAGAAGCTGGGCTGCTGTGGCTGCTCCATCCCTGGAATTGTTCAAGGCCAGAACACTGATCTAGTGGAGAGAGGGTTGGAACTGAGTGGTCTATAAGGTCCCTTCCAACCCAGGTCACTCTATGAAGTTTGTATAGGGGCTAAGAGAACAACATAGCTTCTACTGTGTCACCAGTACACACTAAAAAAATTTGCTATCATTTTAACATACAGAATATAAACACTGAGAATTCTGCCACCTCTGAGTTTCTAAGTGAGTCACATTTATTGCCTGATCAAATATTGATATGATGCTCCTTTCTGAAATCCCATTAGTAACCTGTGTACTGGGGGAGAGCTCCAACATTATTTTTAAATTTGGCCACTTTAGAAATTCTTGCCTAACATATCTATAAATAATACAAATCTCAGGCCTTCCCTAAAAATATCAAATTCACTCTGACCTGCTGGTCTTTACTGGAAACAGATTACAAAAGGTGGATGAGGTATGATTTACTCAGACCTCTTTTTCAGGACGGCTCACAGCATTATGGAACAGAAGTGCTGATCACTTTTGGAAAGTCTCATTCAAGAATTAATCTTCAAAAGTGACTTTCCCAAACCTGACATGGGAGATCAGCCCATTGAATTTTCTGAAGTAAGGAAGTAAGGGCAGGGACTGCAAAAAAAGAAAAAAAAAAAAAAAGAAAAGAAAAAAAAAAAAAAAAAAAAAAAGGAAGCCCTCTAGGCCAAGGACAGAATTATTTACTCTACAGGCAGCACGGAGCATGGTGCATTATAAGCATGTTTAACAGGTTGCTTGGGAGCCATCTCAGACTTTTATAACATGATATGACAACCTTTGCTCAAATTTGTGCAATACCAGCCTGGATGCAGCTGTTCCAAGGGCTTCTTATCTTGCTTTTCCACCTGGTCTATGAATTCAGCAATCATTAACAACTTTACTGACCCCATGGCTAGCAATGCTAACTAATCATTAAGTTAATATGAACATTCATAGTAACATTATTTGTCCTAATCACAATGCCATGTGTGCACCAGAGGAATGTGAGGTCCTCTTTCAGTGAACATTATTGTCACAGTCCATTTGAATATCTTAAATTTAGAGAACAATGGTCTCTGTAAATTAAGCTTTATTTTATGAACTCATTAGCAAAAATAAAACCAAACAAGACAAATATTTCCTCAATTCCCTTTGTACAAACTCACATGTCTATGAGCAAAATGGTTCCCTAGACAATGGTTAGAGCGCTCATTCTTCATATTCCTCCCCTGCATCTCTCTAGGAAGCACAACAGCCTGGGCAGTCCAGCTGCTGCTGGATCTGCTTCAAAAGCTTTTTTCAAAGAATCAAGCAATAATTATGGTTGAAAAAGACCTCTGAGATCATCGAGTCCAGCCTTTGACTGATCACCACGTTGTCAACCAGACCATGGCACCAAGTGCCGTGTTCAGTCATTTCTTGAACACCTTCAGGAAATGGTGACTCCACTACCCTGAGCAGCCCATTCCCATGTTTAACAACCCTTTCAGTGAAGAAATTCCTCCTTATGTCCAACCTGAATCTCTTCTGGCACAGCCTAAGGTTAAGCTTGAGGTAAGCCAATGTATTTATACCTTCCATCTTGGAAGTTTGGTCTGTACCACATCCATTATTTACTGGATTCTGAAGAAACATCTAGACAATTGGTATGCAAGAGGGCAGGAGGTGATATCCTCAGGAGAGGGTAAGCTGAGGGTGATAACGGCTGCAGAGTGGCCTCTACTCCTTCCCATGCATTGCATCCCAACAGCATGTTGTTCTGGCTTTGACCAGAGCATCCATCAGGGTCTCAGCTTCTCCTCTGCCCTTATTTCTCATATTTGGTTGTCTTTCCAGAGAGTTCTATGTTCTTCGGTAGCTGATTGGCCCCTTGCTACTCCCCCCTGCCTTCTCCTTCTTCCATTTGCCACAATTCCTTCTCCCTGCTCTGTAACGCCCCCTAACTGATGTAGTATTGGTTACCGCGTGTTTTCCACGCCCATTCTGTAAGGGTATAAAACCCCATGTCAGCCCCATTTTCATCGGCTTCTCTGTGGTTTTCCTGTGTTCTTCAATAAACCCTCTCCCCCCACGAAGAAGTCCCTCCACTTCTTTCCTGCCTCCTTCATGCACCTTCGCCATCGGTGGGCAAGGCGAACCCCACCAGGAGCTTCGCGTGCCCTCCTGCGCTGGGATCGGCCCCCGTCCTCCCCTTGGGGGCAGGCAGAAGATCGCGCGGTGCTCGGGGCAGTGTGCTAGCCAGCAACAGCACCGCGGCATCAGGCAACCTGCTTAGAACTACCAGTGATATGTTTTTCTTCTGGGTGTTATTTGCACTGCTCTGTCCATGGAGTGCCCTTGGCCTGAGGGCTCGGTCTGAGCTCCAGCTCTGGAAGTGCCACCAGGGAAGGGGATGCAGCCCCAGGCAGATCCTGGGCGATACTGGGGGCCTGTAGGGAAGCTTTCACCCTTTCTCTGGGAGCAGGGGAAAGGCAGCAGGTGAGGCAAAAGAAAATCCACCATCAGCTTCCTTCTCCTGAAAAGTTTTTGGGATGCTGATGCCACTCTACATCTCTCTGCTTCAATAAAATTGTCCCAGTTGACTGTAGCAGCCAGAAAAAAAGGTGAGCATAACACATAGAGGCACAGATAACTTGTAAGTCTTCCTGTACAACTCTTAATTTTTTATAGTCAGTATTTTTTATTTACCAGTTTGAACTATGTGTTAATGTTTTGTAGTGGTAATAACTACTGCTTCATTTGCATTTATGTTAAGATTTTTATTAGGCTAACAAGAAATTCTTGGCTCTATGTTTAATGTGTAGTCCCCTCCACCCATCACCTTATTTTTAATGGTGTTCAGTGCTATTCATACTGAAGCTCTGTGCAAGGCAATAAGCAAAAATGATTTACACATCTATTTTTAAGTCACAGCAAACTCTGAAGCAAAATCAAGGCCGAGCACAACAAACACAAGAAGTGATGAAGATGGGAAGATGAGTACATATGAAAGCGTAGAAGAGTTTACATGCAGAACCTACAGCTATAACAGCAGATTACACCAGCCTCCATTGCAAGAAAAATTAAACCCTAATTTAAATGAAGAGTTAGAAAAAGGTGCAAGTAGATACCTTAGTTACAGAGATGCTCTTTATAAGCTGAAGGCTATTTTTCTCTTATTTTTCTTCAAATGCTCTTGTTGACCATGTCAACAGCATCTGAGATATCAAGGTCATTTTGAAGGTGATTTGTGGCTATTTATCTCTCTATGCTCCTTGTTCAAAGGTTAAGAGAAGTGAGCTGAGTTTCCTTATTTACTGATTATTTGCAGTCTTGTCAGCTTAAAACCCTTTAGCAGGAAGAAAATGAAATAGAATGATTCTTTATGAACTGTCTGTCTTTCTCCTCACAGCTTCTGACTATGCTCCAGCATTATGAAAACATCCAAATGGAATTTGTTGTGGAGCTAAGAATCAGTGAATTTGAAGACACGGTGATCTTACTAGAAGTGAGCTGAGGATGTGGAGAGGAGGCTGGAAGGTGACAATGTAAAACTTCTGGGACATGCACCAAGTTGAATTTTGAGCCTAGCCATTACCATGCAAAACTTGTCCTAATTTAATATCAGATCTGCCTCTGCAGTTGTGAGAGGTGCAAGTGGTGCCAATACAGATTCAATAAATCTAGAGGGATCTTTTCAGTTATCCAACAGGGAAGTTGCAGGTTCAGTATCCAAATCCTTTAAAAAATGGTGATATGAGCAAGAGTGAGAGGAAAACAAGAAACAGGAAAATGCAATCAGACTGGATTTCCTGATCTTTGAGAAAATACTGCCTAGAAACTATTTTTCAAGAAGCAATCTAATTTGGCAATTAAACTAAAGAAACTAAATAGGACTATCATTTCACAAACAGGGCATCCTCATTCTTGTAATTAATATCTTTTTTGAAACCCATGTGACTGGATGAGAGTTTCAGGACTATAATTTTTTCTCCAGGACAGCTATCATTCTCTTCTGCCTAGAAATAATGATCCATGTATAAATCTCCTTTGACATATTCAATCTTATTTCCCATCTGCAGCTGTTGTTAAGCTTGGATGGACTTTGTCAAAAATCCTGTAGAAAAGACTACACTAAATTGTGCATAAAATCACCACCATGCTGGAGATGCACCATCTTAGAAATCCTTGCAGGATATTTCTGGGTTTTCTAAACAAGGTTTCCATGAAGAAAAATTTTTGAAGCTTTATTTTTCAGTGCTGAAATCCTGAGTGATTATAATCCATTTTACCCCCTTCACACATTTGAAGTTGGTAAAATAGCAGTATTTAAATAGGTAAAGCTGGACCTAAGAAATGCTTGTCTTGTCTTAATGAGTGCAGTACTGAGGGTGAGAACAAATGCTCATAAAAAGCATCTCTATTTTTCTGAATAAAAACCACAACAGATTTTACTCTTTTTTTTATCTTTCTTAAAATTTTCAACAAAAATAATCTGAATCTATTTTTGTTTGTATACTACTTTTTTTTCAAGGATTTGAATAAAAAATTACTCTTGCAGATACATAAACGTGTGTGTTGCTGAAAGATCCATGCCTAAGGAGCCATCTGGAATGCATTGCTTTCCCTGATCTTTTTAGGAAGAGGCAATCCTTTTATCAAGAAGCCGAATTGTTCTAGCATAGTCTGTGTGATCATCACTCTCCAAGTGAATGAAAGAAAAAAATTATTTTGGTAATTACTCAGAGATCAAAATTTAATGCTCGAAGAATAAGTGGAAAAATTTCTGATAACTGCAGTTTTTCTCAGAAGCAATGCTTGTTTGCAGTGGTTTTCTAAAATTTCGTAGCTGTAACCATAATAAAAAAACAGCAAAACCATCTCTCAGGAGCAGGAAATCAAGCCTGTCATTTTCAGAAATAGAGCTTATTGTTAAATTCTTTCTTTTTTATGTAATTCAAACTGAGATCTATTATTTCTATCAAAGTTGCATAGGCTGAGTGTTGTCAAATCAGGGTGAAACTGTAAATTGTGGAAGCATCAACACAAAGCTTTTATGTGTACATGGTTTCACTGGTTAGTTAACTCCATCCAGAACATAACTTTGGGAAGGTTTCTGTGTGTTTTCCCTAGCCTAAGCTGTCAGTGCAACACTAAGAGCATCAGTACAGCTGCCCTTTGCAGAGATGCACCCTGAAACCCAGGCTTCTAATGCTTGTTTTTTTTCCCCTTCCAAATAAAGGAGGAAAAATATGGGATTTGGAAAGAGCAGCACTGCCCTCCGGTGGGCAGCTTGATCCTTCACAAAGGGAAGCCTTGGTTTTCCTTCAGCTTTTGGAATACTTAAAAAGCAGTGCCTAGAACTGTACTCCCAGCAAAACATATGTGCTTGGATTGAAACTTTCAGGGTAAGGTTCGAATATGAATAATGAAAACCCTTTTATTTTTGGAGGGTGTGGGGGTGTATGCATTGTGGTTTGGGTTTTGTTGGTTTTGCGGTTTTTTTCTTCCCCAGAAATCTGTGAAATGCTTCTATGCAAGATGAGAAATCACTGAAAAATAGAAGAGGAGTATATTTTTCTTTGATAACCTAAAATCACTATAGTGTCACTAAAGGTGAGTTCACTTCCTTCATATCTCATTCACTGTGTCACATGTTTTCAACTCCAAATAAACACTTACCATTAATCTGATTAAAACAAAATATTCTGGGTTTTGGGATCTTAATCTTTTTGTTATTGGACAAAGCACAATAAAGACTAAGTCAAATCAATAGCAAAAATATTTCTATTTGAAGCTAATCAGAAACAGCAAAGGAATAAAATGTATATGCTTTACATTTGCATATTTACAACTATGTTTACATAAAAATAATGTTGTCAAGCAGTTGTTTCTGCTTAAATGTAATTTTTATGAAGCCCTTTCACAGGCTTCCTTCCAGGTACCAAACCACTGATGGCAGCTTTCTGAGAACAGGTTTTCAAAAGCTTTGCATTTACCTTGCAAAGCTTCATTATGATAAATTTGCATATAAAACAGAATCAGAAATCTGCTTAAGTCAAAACATCTGACTGAGTCAATATAAAATCTTTGCTATCTTAGAGTTCTGGAATGCTTTGGGTTGGAACGAACCTTAAATATCATATAGTTCCAACCCCCCTGCCATGGGCAGGGACACTTTTCACTAGACCAAGTTGCTCAGAGCCCCATCCAGCCTGGCCTTGAACACTTCCAGGGATGGGGCAGCCACAGCTTCTCTAGGGAATCTGTTGCAGTGGCTCACCACCCTCACAGAGAAGATTTTTTTTTTCTAGTATCTAGTCTAAACCTACTCTCTTCCTTTCCTAGGGAAAAGATTTGAAAGACATTGTTCTGAGTGAATTGTTTTTAAAAGGTTCATGTTCTAACTTCTCTGGTTTTGTATCATCTCTGTGTCATTTGGGATGCTTATAATGAATTGGAGTATTTTTTTTCTGTTGTTTTTCAGACATTTGGCCTGGGAATTGAACCTACACTGGTACATTTGGGGTTTTCGGCCACCTCTTCCTTTTTTTTTTTTTTCGAAACATGTTACATGGTGAAAGTCCTTCTAATGTCCTTTAACACTAGTATTTTGAGATTAATTTAGAGAGAGGTTTGGGGCCTTTTAAGTACCTTAAAAAATTTTCCTCAGGTCCAGTTAGCTGAAAACATGTGTTTAAGACTAAGTGCTCTCTAACCAGGACTTTTTCACCTGTAGTTTGAGCTGAGGCCTTGACCTGCTCTTGCAATATTCACTTCTCTAGCCATATGAACATGGCTGAAATTTCTAATAAAGAAATAAAATTTGCTCCTTTGCTGGTTTCATTGGCACATCTTGGCTTAAAAGTGTATTTTTCATGCTCCAACTCATTTTCTACCCTTAGATAATCTTGCTGGCTCAACAGACATTCCTCAGAGGAGGACCTTTTACTTCAGTTCGAGGCTGTCTTGACTTACCAGCTCTGTGTTAGCTTTAAGCATGTGTTTCCATGCTTTACTGAATCAAAGTTAAAATTATGAGTCAGGTTTAATTTTCTCTTGTTGATTAAACAACTGCTTCAGCAATATGTTTCCCCCAACAATTAATTTGTTTAGTATTCATGAACATGCAAGTTATTGCAAAACCATTCTCAAGGTGATCACCATCTCATCTCACCTAAACATTTGTCAAAATGTGGGGCTGAACTTCACTGGTTTTCAAGTAGAGTTATTAGTTGAAATAATTTGGAGGCTTTTAATGTGGCTTGGCTTCTTTTTATATGTTGAGATGAGTTTAAGCTGACACTTTCATAAATGCAATAACTGAATGGTACGCATTACAGTCTGTTAGAAAATGAATTTTAAACATTGTTTCTTAATTAAATATATGTTTTAAAAGCTGTGTTTGAATATAGATTTAAAATACTACTGAAATCTGAGATATTCACATTGAATTTCAATTTAACTCAACCACTATAAATATGTAGTGCAGTAAGATTACAATGTATGTATGATTTTTAGAAATATTTTTAAAACACTTTTTAAAAATGTAATCACTATTCTGTGATGTCCTGGGGCTTGCTCTACAACCGGTGATGGCTGCAATGGTGATGTCAGTGAGAATCTCCCAGTCCAGGTGGGCTTTGGATCAGGCCTGCTAACAACCTCCAACTATGACCAGCTGGATTTATAGGAGTTAGTTGACCTAATTCCTAGAAAAGTGGTGGGCTGTTTCTGGAGAAATATGTACTACATCCCTAAGCTTAGCTGATCCTTCCAGATATTAGAACAGGCAACTTAATGTTCTGTATCTGTCCATTGTGGGTGATGAAAAGGACATATCTCCCTGCTATCCAAATGCCAATATACGGAAAAAAAGACCTAATGAAGCTGAACTCACAGCTCCAGGAAAGAACATTTTAGTTCTATTATTCTCTAAAATTGCAAGAGGACTAATACAGCCTAGGGAAGATTGTAAAATGAATTATCCTTAGCTGCTCTTTTCCTTATGGCCTGATTCCAAAGCAAAGCACTTTCCTTTCACTCCCTATGAATATCTTCTGCTGTCATCCTCTGGTTTATTTTACTTTAGGGACATGTTCAGCTTTTATCTGCCATTAAAGACCCATTTCTGACAGCAGGTAATGGCATTTGGAACCTTTTCCCTAAACTATCACCTTAGATTCTTTGTGCCATGAAATTGGTCCTTTTTCTCTTTTTGCTTTTTAGTTTGCAGGTAGTGAAAGTTGATGCATCAGCCTCCTTTATGTTTCCCATTGGGCACTAGGAAATGACCAGGAATGACCAGGCAAAAAGCCAAGTCTGGATGAGATCAATACAGAGACAAAACCAAAAACAAACATCCCCCCACCCCCCCAAAAAAAAAAGGGTTTTTTTCCTCAACTTTTCATTTAGCTAGAATTTTGTATTGACTCCAAAGCAGGAAAGACTGACTCTTTCCAAAACCCCCTTTTTTAAGAACTGAAAGCTTCAGTTCTTAGCTTAAAAGCCGTCTTTAAAATTATAGACAAAATCTGTAATAAGTTTAGTCACTTTGCCTACCCTGATGTCTAAGGTCAAGGAAGCAGCAAGTTACTCAGGGTGTTTGCAGGACTGCCAGACTCTGGTTCCATGTGTACCCCACTGAATTGAACCTGAATATAGGTCCTGAACTTGTCTCCCTTAGCCATGCTACTTAACCTATGTATCTCTTCATCAGCACCACAGTGCCCTGGATCACCTGCCTGGATTTTCTTTGATGTGGTTAGGCAGCATGAGCAGGCCACATGCTGTGTCCTGTGAGCAGTTTGGTGGTATGGAGTGAGGGGTTAATGCTCTCTGACCCCTCTTCAGTCATGTCTGGTTTAGCTGAGCCAGCTCAAGGAGCACAATTTTAATCTGATATAGCCCAGTGGCAAAAAAAATTCTCCTTCAGAGAACCCAGAAAGTCCTTAGAAAGCATAAAATGTTGTACCACTCAGCGAAATCTTTTGGGGGTACAGATTATACAGGCTTTGCCTAAATGTGCACTTAACCAACAGAAGGATGTCATACAACTGAAAACAAGCTATTTCCCACTTACAGTGACATAGTCTAATCTGTTTCACATTATCACAGAATCAGAATGGCCTGGGTTGGAAGGACCCTTACTGATCATCTAGTTCCAACCCCCTGCTGTGGACAGGAACACCTTCCACACGTTCAGAAACTTTCAGAAGTTCTTGAAAAAGTTCCTTTAATGGACCAGAAGCCTAAAATCTTTGTACATTAACCAAACCTTTTGAAAGAGGGCTTTTAGAAAGATACATCTTAAGGTGTCTGAAAATAGACTGCTGTCCAGCAGATCCCAAAGTCATTGCTACTGGTACATTGTTCAGTGAGCCCAATGGATATGCTACAGTCAAATGTCTGGTTAAAATTTGTAGTATTGACTTCAATGCACAGTGGAACTTCACTGTGAAAGTTAAGCAGAAGAGATGGTCAGAGTAAATCCTGTATCACAAAACAGAAATCCCAGCAGATCAGGCAGTAGTATAAAACCTGATCAGTGAGAACCAAAAATCTTGTTTTCTAACATGGAAAGAGAAAACTATGTTTTATTTGTGCAGATAGGAATAATGTACAGATAATAAGATTCAACAATAAACACAGTGTCTGTCTCCTGAAATTGAATATATTGTTTCCAAAATGGCGGCAGATCAAGCAAAGAGTGTGATTTCTAACAGTAGTGGTCTGGCTGTGAGATTTGTTAATGCAGGCACTCATAACTTCCTGAAACTTCTCAGAATTAAGCTGTTAAGAGTTTCCTCTGCTGGACGTGAAAATTCCCTATTACCTAAATAGTGGTAAGTATTGCAAAAATCATCTCTACCTTTTCTTTTTTTCATCTTTTTACCTTGTCATTTATTGTCACCAACTGTCACCCATGTGAAATCTTCATATCATTGAAATAGATGAAATGGTTATCATATCTACTTAATTAATATTTATTTACTCACTAAATTACATCCTTAAATTAAGTAATATTCTTTTTATCTCTTGTACTGGCTCCAGCTGGAGTGGAGTTAATTTTCTTCATAGCTGCCTGTATAACACCGTGTTTTGTATTTGTGTCTGAAACGATGTTCCTAACTCTGTCATATTTTGGCTGTGGCTGAGCAGTGCCAAGGTTTTCTCTATTTCCCGTTCTGACTCCCACAGTGAGCAGAGTGTGGCTTGGCAAGATGCTAGGCTGGGACAAAGTCAGGTCAGAGGGATATTCCATGCCATATAACATCATGCACCGCAATGAAAAACATTGTAAACACTTGTAGCTAATCTTGTCAGGGAGATTTCATTAAACCTTTGGTGTTCCTTGCTACCGTTTGGAAGTGGGGGTATCAACACAAGACTGATGGCACCTCTGTAGGGATCCCTGGGTGTGTGTTTGTCCCTATCCAGCTGTGCTGCAGATACAGCTTTAATATCAACAAAGTCGCGTTCAGGAAGGGAAATTTAGAGCACTCTTTCCCAGATCACTGCAACCAGGCTCCAGCATTGCAGGCAAGTGCAGTGCTCTGACACATTCAGTAGACGGATTTCTATTCAAAAGGTGAACATGTTCCTCATTCTTCAGCAACTCAGAATATAATCATAGAATGATAAAGGGTTGGAAAGAACCTTAAGGACCATCTTGTTCCAACGCCCTTCCATGGGCAGAGACACCTTCCACTAGACCAGGTTGCTCAGACCCCAATCCAACCTGGCCTTAAACACTTCCAGGGATGGGGCAGCCACAGCTTCTCTGGGGAACCTGTGCCAGGGCCTCACCACCCTCACAGCCAAGATTTCTTCCTAATATCTAAGCTGAATTTCCCCTCTTTTAATTTGCACCCATTACTCTATCCTATCACTACAGTTCCTGATGAAAAGTCCGTCCTCAGCTTCCCTGTAAATACTCACAGTTTCAACAGCTTGAATAGCATTTACCAAATACTTTCTTCACTGTTACATGCAAAATTTCACATTACTGTAGAGAAAATAATGAGCTCCTCTAAGAAAGAAAAATTGTAACAGTTAATGCCTGAATTACTCATAGTTGACAGTAATTTTTTTTGCACATTATGTCATAGTTCAGTCTATGCATTGTGATGTTTTCAAAATTCATTACTTTTTGTATTTTTTTTTTAATTTTACTTTTTCTAATATTTCTGGTATATTTTTACCTGGATTTTATTTTTTCTAGTTTTTTGACACAGCCTTCCAACCTGTTCCCTCTTTAACATTCATCTTAGCAAATCTAAACCTCGCTTTGGACAGAATGTCTCCTAATTCTCTGTATTTTTATTTTTTCACTGATGATTGTTTTAGTTATGAGAAATTAGGTGAAAATTGTGCTTTATTTAACAAATGGTTTGTCTCCATTTCTGTGATTTTTGAATGAGCAAGTATATTTTGTTGACTTTCCCTAGGGTGGTGTAAATGTTATTAACTATCTTGTCTGCTTCAAGTGTCATATTTTTCATGTATTTATAGAAGACAGTTTAAAAATATTGTTAAACAAAAATATCTCTAAATAATTTTATTTGTTTCACATAGTTCCTAGCCAATAGAGATCATTTGAAATTATACAATAGTAAGAATTTATATTTATAATTCCATTATCCTTTTACTTCTCAAGTGTTTAGAATTTGTATAAATATTATGATTTGTACTGTTGTACTGTTACACCACTTAATAGGCATTTTACTAGCCTGCTTCCCCCTGAAAGGTTACCTTTTTCTCTATACTTGACTGTTCATGTGGTCACATGTGACTGCAGTGAAAATCATTTTTGTGGGAGATTATGCTGTTTTCAGCCTCTACATACTCTTTCTTTTGAAAATGCTACAAAGATACATGTGGCAACACAATTTGACTTTATTATCTAATGACCTCCTTTTTCTCTTGGATAAACTTGATCTCAAAGATAAAATCTCAAAGATAACCAACAAGAATAAATATTACTGGGGGACAAAAGGAAAATGCAGGATATTAGTGCCCCCAGTTGAAACTCTAAGCTCATGGAAGAAATTCGGGCATGTGCTACAGTGTGGAAAAAGATTTTACTTAAGAAATAAGAAAAAACCAAACAAATTTAAGTAAACCAGCTTAATTTGTCATGCCTGTTCTTTTAGAAGCCGTCATCTATCATGATTATTCTTTCTTACTTCTGGAAAAGAAATAGAAGCTTAATATTTGTTATAAAATATGTGGGACTCTACTAATTCAGCATTTATGGATGCTGAAGGTTACATCTGTGTAACTTAAATCTCTAAAAACTTGTTAGACTTAAGAGTCAGCAGACTGTGCTAAAAGCTTTTGTCCCCAAGACAATAAGTCTAATAACTGTTAAATATCTATCAATTTTTTTCAGTTGGTAGTAACAGGAAAATCTTGCAATAAAGTCGCACACTAACAATGATTACTTAAATTATATTTTCAGCTCAATCTAATCTTATAATTTTAAATTCAAGTTTACTCTTTTGTGACCGAAACATTTTAATTTTCCATTTATAATTTGAAGAATTGACAGAGGTATGAGAGAGGGAACTTTATCCTTTTTTAGCAATAGAATTTCCAAGTTGGCTCCACTTCTGTAATCTTTCATCACTTCTATGTGTAAATGAAAAAGAACAGAGATCTCAAAACCATCTGCTGGGCTTGTACTTAGCAAGACAAATTTTTAATGGTAAATTGATTTGAAATGTGCTGCTTCTGAAAAGTTGGGAGAAAAACAGGGGATTCATGGTCAATATAATGATTGCAGGATTTTGACTTTTCTATTGAAATAATTGATATATGTGTTAGCTGGAAATGCTAAAACTTGTATAATTGTGTAGTGATAGATGAATGCAAGCTAAAATGCAGATATATTTGCAAGCTTTAAAATACTTTTGTAGAATTGCACTGAAGCATCCCCTTCCCATTGTCTGTCCCTTCTTTCCTACAAGAGAACAAAGTATATGAAATCTGAAATATTGGTCACTTCTACAAGGGTTTTGTAAGGCCTGATTTTTATGCTTTTTCCATATTTCAGACTGACTTAAAAGAGAAAGTTTTTCTCTCCTTGTTTTAGTTTGTTTCTTTTCCTCCAAAGCATATGAAATCTGTCAGAGTTGATTTACACTGGGATGTAAATCCTTCCACACAGACTATTCCTGTGTCTTAGTTGTCCAGTTCTCATTGTTTTTCAGTGGCAATTCCAATTTCTAAATGAAGAAAAATTGAGGCTGAAAGCTAGTAATAGAAAAAAGCTATACAATTTCAAATATCATTGTTAGTATTTCATGCATGCTGTTGTGTTTGATATCAGGTATTTTTTCCCAATTTAGGTAGGCATTAAAATAAAGAAATAATTGATAGTTTTAGCAACAGAGAGTTGTAAAACATTTTACCATTCAGTATCTTGGGAGCACTTAAAGAGTTTTGAAATAAGAAGTGTTCTCTTTGTAGCACCTACAATAGGTAATGAGGAAAGGTTTGAACACAATGACCAAAATTTGAACTCCTGTTCAAATAGATGAGCCCAGTTATTTGAATCTTTGAGAAAGTAATTACATGCTTAGTTGACCTCGTTTTCAAAATCCAACAGCATTTTCCTCATCCTTCTGTGTTACCTGTCAGCTACTGCTAAAATAATTATCATGATAAAAATAAAAACAAGAAACCAATTGTATATAATTTTGTTTAGTTATCATCTTGTCAAAAGTCTAATGTAAAAAGTTAATTTGGTGCAAGAAGCTAAATGGTTTTTCATAAAGGTCTAACCTGAGTATCTCTCCACATGTGTCTAAAAGAATATAAATTACCTTTCGTTCAGTAGTTTTTGTGAGGGTCATGTACAGAGGACAAGAAAATAAGAGTGACCAAATCATTTAGTGCTCTAACTTGAGATCTGTGTTACCTGGTTTGGGGAATCTTGAAAGATGGAGTACAATAGTTTACTTGTCATATCTTTCCTCCAAAACCAACACATAATTGTTGTCTGGCTGTTATGTTAGGTGTAAAGTGGGATTTTTCAAAGGGTTCTGCACTGATATAAACCTTTTTCAAGTCAGCCTCAGCTTCTACTGAAAGCTGCAGTACAAAATTCAAAAGGAAAGGAACAAGCCTGAGGCTGAATGTTTTTGGAAGGATGTATTGATAATTTTTAACATCAAAAAAACTGTCATGCTGTCAAAGTGCTCTGGAATATGTGTATTTAGAGAGTGAGCTTATGCTTACACTTGACACGCTGAGCACTAGGTAAATGCTTATCAGCTCTCTTTTACAGCTTCTCTGGCCTCAGCTTTCACCTCATTTTGTGTGCTGTTGGGGAGTGAACTGCAAGGATTTCAGATTTATTTCTTCCTATCTTCTCCTTTTATTTGAGTAATATGTTTCTGACACATTTATCTGATTTTCCTTTGCTCGGCCTGATGTGGACAACAAAAAAGTTACTTCATGAGGTGGCAACAAAAGGTATAATAATGGAGAAATTTGAAGGTTTGTTTCTTACGGTCTGCCCTTCAGAATCTCACAGTTAAGAATGTTACATCCATAACACAGCTGCACAGGAGTACAAATGTTTCATAAAACCAGATCGAATTTCACATACAGATTTCCAAAATCATTCTGAAGGGTTATGGACAAGCTACCTTTGTATTATTGATTGTGTAAGTTAGCAATAGCAATAATTATTGTTCCTTAGGCATTTCTTACTACTTCTGTTATGGAGATACCTGTGGTTAAGGTTTTTCAGGGTCATAAGAAAAGAGATCAGTAAAATATGAGTTGGCCTAAAAGAGACAGATATTTAGCCAGAGGACCTGGGAATTTTAGAGTACTAAAAATTCAGAGAAACAGGTGCTATTCACATTATTAATAGTTAAAATTTAACAACCTTTTAAGTACCCATAGAACAGGGCATAGCGATGGTTATCAAGATCTGCAGTCAAGAGTGTTTATTGAACAGTTGAAATAACATTCATGAAATACAGATTTTAATGTTTTAATTAATATTTGAACATGAAATTTCACATTTTTCCTATTTTTGAGACAAAAAACTCTGAATATTCATCAAGAATAACAGTTTTCTAAGTAGTGTGGACAAACTTGGGAAAGACTGCTGGAAACTGCACGAAAGATGAAGATGCATTTTAATGACAGTAAATTTTTCCCCAGTATTTTTCCCCATATTTTGCAGAGGTTTTAGACATCTTGAAATGGTTTACATAAAGAGGCTAGACTACCCCCATCTATGTCTTTGTTTCAGACCTTTTCCTCTTCTGTGTTTTGTGGCCCTTTAACCTGCAAACAGATATGAAGATTTTATTTCAAAGCTTCTTTGGAAACAGATATATACCAACAAAGCCCTGTGATGTGTAGTATAGAAAACTTAGTTTGCATTTATTCTATCATTCTGAATAAAAGGTAAGGGTGAAAGAGGTGAGCCATTCCCCTGCCACTTGAATTTTCTTTTCAATGCTTCCATATTAGCCTACAAGGAACAAATATTTGTACACAGCAATGTTCCTGTAATTGGTTTTATTCATAGGAACTATTACATTGTGGCAAATTTACTGCTGGTTTCAGTGACTGCTCCACACTGGCTTTTACATCAATTAATCAGAAAATTCAGAGAAGCAATAGTATTGCTACCTTCCCCTTGACCTTTGTCTTTTACCTGCCTATTTTGCCCTGCAAGTGTTATTGGCTGGGTTGAGACTCTGATTCTTTCCCTTGTATGCCATATCTGTTCCTGACTCATCCCATTTACTTGTCACAGAGAACTTTGCATTGACATGTTCTTTTCATAGCTCAGATGGTTCATGCTATTTTCTGTTTTCTTTTTGATTGCTACCCACTTCACTTTGTTCCCATGATCCACACCTTTTTTAGCCTAACAATAAGGGGGAATAAAAGGAAGTATGTGCATGTAGTGGTTTAAACTCAGCTAATTAATTCAATGTGGCCTAGATTTTTTTAATGCAAGGCATCATGTTATTCTTAGTTTATCTAATTTTAATTTACTAAATATTAGAAATTTTTGATAACATATTTATTTATGATATTTAGTTAATGTAGAAGGATTGTTTGCCTCTAGAAGCAAATTCTTACCCTCACCATTGGGTCTCTAAAGTTAGGTGAAAGTCTTCCTTTATTCTCAGTGCGTGCTGCTGGGTCTGTGATCACTTCTGTTGAAGTCAACTGGAGTCATCACAGATTTCGTTTCTGGAGACTCTTAATTTGCCCCACTTTTTATTATAATATATTTAGAAACACATTTCTCTGATTCTGACTTAAAAAAAGACTCTTTGATTCTGTGTTGGAAAATGCTGGGAAAAGGAAGTGAATGTTGAGCTGCAGCTAAGCAGTCAGGCAAGATAGGGATTGACCCAGAAAAGAACCTCAGTGCTGTCCTGTGAGATCTTCCTTGATGTGCTCAAACAAGGAGAGTTTTTGTTTTCTTTAAAAAGGCCTTCCTCCAAATCGAGGGAAAGGTGATATATTCCAGTGTTGCTTTCTGTGCAATTTTTTTTTCCAAGTCAGTCTGAAGAACTGTTGCTAATGGCGGCAGTGTCTTTTTAATTACTTTCCTGATATAGACTGGTTAACATGAAGACAGATTACTCCCCAGCAATTTATTTGGATCATTTCATTGAACAGTTCTGCTTAATCCATATTTCTGAACGTTCCTCAAGGGATATATAAAATCTGTAAGGGATTCATAGATTTTTCTTCCTTTTTATGGTCTTACTGGAAGTCAGAATTTAAACTATAAATGCACAAAACAACATAGATATTTGCTCATGTGATAGGAATCTAAAACTCCTCTGAACCCTGTGTCAGTTTCAGTATGGTCTTCCACACAAAGTATATGTGTGTATATGTATTGGTTACTTAATCCATTGCTATATGATCCATTACTATATTATTTTGCACATTACATATCCCCTCTGTTTAGTGATCACTCCTAGGAAACTTGTTAGGTGTGCATGTGAAAGTTCTTGGGCAGTGTCTTAGAGCAAACACTCAGATGACTCCATGAAACGATCTTCCCACTACATTAATCTTCCAATGATGAGGTCACAAGATATCAACTCAGAGGTTTCAATAATTGCTAGCTCAATATATATACTTAGACCCAGGATTTGGGGAATGCTTAGGGACTGAAGCATCACGTCCAATTTCCTTCTCTATCTTCCCACCTTTGACATACCATAGCCAAATGGAGATCTACGTAACCTAGACCTTGGGGCACTAATACTTGTTCTATAGCTTTGAAAGCAGGTTGGGGTTTTTTCAGTTTGGTTTTAGAGGGCTTGGGATGGTCAGTTGGTGGGATTTTTAGTTATCATAAACTCTATGACTTCAGGGGGGAAATGGAGACATTATTCCTTCATGCCTTTCACTTGCGTAAAATACATGTATTTGCAAATTTGTTCAACACTTTTGTGTTCTACAGCATAGTTTTCTCACCACCTCTACTCCAATTTAAAGAGAACAATCTTTCTTATTTCTGAAATCTTTAATAATGCATGCGCTTTTAAAAGTTTTTGGTCTTGTCTGAGAACCTCAGGATAAGAAAACTGAAATTTCAGAAAACTGAAATTCAGGAAGCCCTCCAAGTTGGGTTATTCTGGAAACAGGTGAAAAGAGGGTGAATCCAAAGACTGTGTACTCCTCTTCAGCCATGACTCCTCTGCCGAGTTATGTCTTGCTGGGTCAAATGTGCATGAGAAGATCTTTGAAGACAGAATAGCACATTAGTGATGTATATTATGTGACTTTTAGTCAGGAAACATTTTAAAATGAATTACACAAAGAATTAAATATTTCTAACTACGAAAAATTCTGATAACTTGTTTAGTAAATGAGGTCCATGTTCTTCCTTTCATATTAAGTTTTACAGTTGGATAACCGCTACCACGGATAATTTTAATCCTTGTGGAGTTTTTTTGAATATGGCGTTACTGCAATCCAGCTCTGGGGTCCCAGCACAGGAAGGACAGGGACATGTTGGAGTACATCCAGAGAAGGGCCACCAAGTTGATCGGAGGGATGGAGCACCTGTCCTATGAGGAAAGACTGAGAGAATTGGGATTGTTCATCCTGGAAAAGAGCAGGCTTTGGGGTGATCTAATTGCAGCCTTCCAGTACCTGAAGGGAGCCAACAAGATGGAGGGAGACTATTTACAAGGGCCTGGAGAGACAGAACAAGGGAGAATAGCTTCACACTGAAAGAGAGTAGGTTTAGATTAGATATCAGGAAGAAATTCTTTATTTTGGGAGTGGTGAGGCACAGGTATAGGTTGGATGCGGCTCTGAGCAACCTGGTCTAGTGGAAGGTGTCCCTGCCCATGGCAGGAAGGTTGGAAAGAGAGGATCTTTAAGTTCCCTCTCAATCCAAGCTGTTCTATGATGCTATGATTACTGAGAACTTGTCCTTCCATATGACCTCCCTTTTAAACTTCTTTTGATGCAGTGATGAAAATAGCTCATAGTCCGATTCTGCACTTTCCCAGCAGATCTTTTGCTTTGGTTTTCTATCTCCCTCTCTGGAAGTCTGCATAGGGAAAAGGACAAAGAACTTTAAACATCTGAAAAGAGCTGCCCTAAGAAAGCTGATTTTCATTCCATTTTGATAGGAGAGGACAAGTCCTGTGGGGGTGACAAAACATTTTCCCACAGAGAGCTAGTTATTGATGTAATGTCAGGCTTTAAGTATGCTTGTGATAGTCTGGGTGCTAGAGGAATTATCTGAGAACACCATCCCCTCTCCTTCTATGTCAGCAGTTTTTTCACCTTGTGCTGGAGACTGATCAAACAAGGAAATAAAAACAGCCCAATAAGGCTACAAAACCTGTGAAGCTGCAGATGTGGATGCGGTATAAATGACCTAAATTGTGAATCTGTTAGATTTCTAATCCTGTCAATGGCCTATTTCTTTAAAAATTACCTAACCTGATGTTTCACTAGTATGGCTACAGTAATAATTCAAAAAAACCCAATTATCAATATTAAATAAGTTGTCATCTTTCTCTGGGTTTTATCACATTAATAGAATATTTGCTTTTATATCATTTAAAGTATTTTAAAATAATGTTGTATTATTTTATCATATAGTTCACAAGTAGTGTCAGAAAAGTAGAGTTTAGAACATAACAAACTCAGTTGTTTCAACTGAGTAATCTGATTTGTTATTTTTGATTTTACATTATTTCCTTAGGTGAATAATTTCTTTGCTGCAGGGTGTCCATGACCTGTAAATATTCACAACTTGCAGTTGATGATAGTAATCTGTTAGTAACAGTGGTTAATGCTCACTCTTTTCCTGGATGGATCATACCATTTCATCAGTTTAGTCATGTAGCAAACCAACAAAATCCAACTTTCAAGAGTCCTATCAATCCACAGTGGAAATTAAAGTGAAAAGAATATTTTAGAATTATGCCAAAAATAAAAAAAAAAAAATTAAAAAATGCAACTAAGACTGAAGAAGGATGAACAAGACAAGTAATTAAATGAGGAATAAGAGTAGAAGCAAGTGAAGTCAATGTCCAGAGGGAAGTTTGCAGTCACAGGATGTGCTCATCATTAAGAGATATAGAAGTGGACTGCAATAAACTTCACAATGTTCAACAAAGTTCAACAAGTGCAAAGTCCAGCATCTGATGTGGAATAACCCAATGTCCCAGTACTGACAGGACTGACAAGCTGATAGGGGTGTCTAATTGCTGCCCTCAGATATCTGAGGGATGATTGCTGAGAAGGCAGATGGACTCTTCACAGAATTGCAAAGGGAAAGCCCAAGAGGCAATGAACACAAATTGCAGCAGCTGATATTCCAATAAGACACAGAGGGGGGAAGAAAATCACTATGCAGGGAGTCAATGCATAGTATTTATGGGGTCTTCCACCTTGGAGGTATTCAGACCTTGCCTTGACATGGCCCTGAACAGCCTGGTCTAATTTCAGTTAACCCTACTCGAGCAGGAGGTGGGACCAGATGCTTGTCATAGGTCCCTTCCAGCATAAACCACTCTGCTTCTGTAATCCCTGACTGATGGCAAGCAAGCATTGGCACATTGTTGAAGTCTTCTCCCCTCATTTTGAAGGTTTACAAATGAAAATGTGGAAACATGCGTCCTTTTATTGTTTTATAACCAGCTCATATTAGTACAGACTATAATATTTTGCAAACAAATTAATGCAAGAACTCACTTTTAATTACTACAGGCTCAGTGTCCAGGGCTTGCCTGTTAATTATTGCTACCATGACCTTATTGCCAGCTAAAATTGTTTAACAAAGGAGTTCATTTGTTGGAGTCACAACTCCAACTTGAGGCTACCTGTGCTAAGTTATGTCCTCGGCCAAACTGTAATCAGTGTGTGTGAGCTGTAAGTGGCCACAGTTTTTGTCCCTCTGGGCTAATCTCTTTCCCATTAGAGCATAAATCCAGAATTTAAAATGCAGAGGCATCTTTGGGTAACAGTGTTTTTCTTTTATTAGTGATATATAGTGTCAATGGTACAAACAGTGAAATTATGCAAAGAATGAAAGAGGAATCCAAAGTCCATCTGCACAAAACTCCTCAGATTTGTGATAAAAAATGTTTGATTAGGAATAAGACAGGACTAAACTGTTTCAGGCAGCATGGACAATTGCAGTTACTTAACCTTGCCTGGCTGCCAGGTACCCACCCAGAAGATTCCTTAATGCCCTCCTCAACAGAGAAGGGCAGGAAGGAAAATTCCTGGGTCAAGATGAAGATGGGGAGGTCACTCACCAATTACCATCATAGCTAAAACACACTTGTCTTCGGCAAAAGTAGTTTATAGCCATCCCCAAATGGTGCAGGGAGATGGGGACTGAGGGGTTGTGGTCAGTTCACAACAGCTCTCTGTTTCTCCCTCCTCTTCACGTTCTTCCCCTGCTCCAGTGTGGGTGCTGTAATGGCACAACTCTGCTAGGTGTGGGATAACCTAATATGTGTAGCTGAGCAAAGTGAATTATTTAGAGGCATCCTCAACTTGTCTGATAGAATCAGCATTCAGAAAAATGTAGAAACTTGAACCCCTTGTGTTAAAATTATTGCTGAATGAGCACGAAAAGTTACAAAGTTACAAAGACACTACTGTGCCACAGTTCAGCAGTGCTCAGCACTACAAATATAATCTGGTTGTAAGTATACATTTGTATTCATATATGTGTGTCTGTGATACACAATATACACAAAAGCAATTCCTACTCTATCTAGCATGATGACCCAGAGATCTCATCCATTTGCAAGATACAGAGTTTGCTCTTGCTCTGTAAGGGCAATATGATTAAGCTGCACTGAATTTTGTTTTAAAAGCTTTGGGTTTAAGTAAATAGTTATCTCTTTTTAGTAGGGTGAAATATTACTATATTGCTTTCATTATGGTATGATATTACACTAAATCTAGGATCCTACTGTCAGGCCAAGATTTTGGTTGTGATTTAGTGCTTTATATCCAATCATTTGTATTGCAATCCTTTCAAATACTGCAGTTCTCAAAGACTGGGCAGAGAACTGCTGTGTCATCCAAGAGTCTTATTTCAAGACTTTCTCATTTCTTCCTGATTTATATTATCTCCATTTCTGTCAATTAACAGATAGGTAGAGCTTCTCTCTTCCAAAGATTGACTCAGAAGTTTCCCTTTCCTTTCACAGGCAGGAATATGGCTGGTGTGCTCAGATTCTCCACAAGGAAGAGTGTCATACCACAAATCTGGGTTTAGGACTCTGAGAGTCAAAAACGGTAACTCACAGGGCACAAAACATAGAATCAGTATGACTTTTCTGAAGCTCAGAAGTTTTGACAGATTAAATTTATAACCAAATGTTTATACTGGTTGCTACACTGCCTGTTTAATTTACTCTTGCTCTGCTAAGGCTGCAGCTCTGGCCATCCACAGGGCTTTAACTTTATCAAGGACTTGCATCCCATGGTACATTTATGCCTGGCAAGAAAATACAAAACAAGCATGCATTTCATAATGTCTTTTCTGATTAGTTCTCCAGTTCTGTGGTCAAAGAACCATGCCTTACACAGATTAAATTTGTGGTGCTGAATTACTGTTCAGTGCTGAACATGTTGCTGAGCTATGGCACATTACTAAACAATTCATTTCCCAGCACTTCCTTTATAAATAAAATTATTTTTAAAGGAATTTTTAAGTAGAATGAGGAAAGATACAGCTTTCACTGTTGTCTTCATAATTGCCCTTGTGAGGAATTAGCAAAAGAAAACTCTCTAAGCAATAAATTTGGCAGCAATATTTTATATCGTCACTTAAAAATATCAAATTACAAGAAATAGTGCAAATCCAGTGACTAACCTTACATTTCTGTGGGTTTGCTTGTTCTTTATCTGAGACATAACCTTCAGTGTTTCCCTTCTGAGGGAATTTCTTTTCTTCTTATTTGCATATCCTGTTCATGAATATGACTGTTCAAGAATGTTGTAAAAACCTATGTCAGTGAAGTTTTATGGTGTAATTAATTTACAAGCATCTCCTATATATATGTATCTCCGTGTGGATTATTACCCTCCTTTTCAGGCTGCGTCTTTTGTCAGTCCTTAATTCACACAAGTTTTTGAGACAGAAATGAAGCGGAAAAGATCATCTGATAAGAAATATGTTCCTCTTAGTATCTATGAGATTTTGTTTGCTTCTCTGCTTGCAATTTTTGTGTGTGTTTGTGTTGGACTGATTGTACTTTCTTGGTTATCAATCCAGGAGTTGGAACGAGGTGAGTAGCCAACCTTTAGCTACAGACCTTTAGGAGTTCTTCAGACTTTGAAGCCAGTGCTGCTATAATTGTTAGTTGTATTTCTTATTTTATGCTATGCTTTTAACGCTGGGGGCAGGGGAAGTGGTGTTTTAGGGTTTGTTATGTGTGAGTTTTTTCCTCCCCTGAAAATTGATGTGAAAAAAATAGGGGAAAAACAAAGCATTGGAATCATGCTCTGAAGCCATATAAAATAATTTTCATGGTTTAGGCTTTGGGAAAGGTCCTTGAGATGCAATCCAAGCTATAAAGCTTTGGTTATTCCACCATATTCATCAACTAGAGAAGGTAATTTGGAAAACTGAGAAATTTTGCCTTTTTCTCCTTGTATGAGGTTTGACTCAGAAGACAAATCCACTGAAAGGCTGATAACCCACTGGAATTTGTGGGGCCCATCTCTTGGAATCTATTAATTTTTTTATTTAAAAAATATTTTAAAGTAATTTATTGGTGTGAGACAGATCCAGCCCCAGTCAGCTGCCAGCCCCATGTAAAGCTCAGGTAAAGCCATTCTTAGTCCTTGTCCAATGCTCAGAACGTGAGGGAAGAAGTTACTGATACTGAAAGCAAACTAAATTAAAATATCAATGTTGCATAATTTTCAAATGAGACTGAAATTTTGGTTAAGAAATCTTGTGGATATAAGTTAAATGGAAAGGCCACACCTGGAGGACTGCCTCCAGTTAAGGGCTCCAAAACACATAAAGGATATGGAGCTATTGGAGCATCTCAAGTTGATTATTTTAGCAGAAAAATTGTTCTGCTACATTGATGATTTTGCTGCTTTCATTAATGAAAACTCCATACTATTTCATTCTGAACCTCATGAAGACTACACTAGACTTATGTAAAAAAAAACCAACCAACCAAAACCGTTTTGTCAGAATATCATGTTTGTTCCTTCAGTTGCCATGGTTTTTACTTCCAGATTTTAAAAACTGCACCACCTACTGATTTCTTACCTTCTTACCAGAATGCTATCACACTCCAGTAAAATAAAAGGGTGTGTTACTGAATCTAGAGAAACTTTGTTTTTAGAAGATACATAGGCAAGATATTGTCCATGTACAAATATAATTAAAAACCATTTTTTAAATTATAGTTGATATATACTTTAAAAAGGCCTTTGATATTTAGAAATATTTTTTAAACAGATTTGCGATTGTTTTAAGGACAAATGGCCTTCAAAGAAGCTCAAAGCAGTCTGCTATTACCAGTTGATATTAAATTGGTGTCACTATGCGGTGCCTTCCATCATAAGCTGTTCATTGTAGTATTTATTGCTTATCTGCTGTTATGATTCAATTATTAAAAGTATTAGAAATACCTCTGCCCAAATTAAGGTGCAAATGAGACCATATGCCAAAGTCAATAGTATGGATTTTATTTAACAGCAGGAGAGTGAGAGAGAGAGAGAGAGAGAGAGAAAGGAAGAAATAAGAAAGAGAGCATTGGGGCAGGAAGAGTAAGGCGGAGACAACTTAAGTAGAAAATATCACGACTCTGTGGATCCCAGTGGCATCCTGTTGATTCTCTTCTTCTTCTTGGTGGTGAGGGTTTCCTGAAAAACACAGAATCCAATGGATTAATATACATTTGGGCCAGGTGGGAATGCCCAGGTACCTCCCCCAGGAGGGGGACAAGTTTGACATAGTCTCTTGCAAGACTCTGGATCCATTGCATCACTTGGCATCACACGCAGTACTCTGGTGCAAGGCCTCAGGAATGGGTTTGGGGAGTGCTTTGGGGGAGTCTTTGATGGATTATGACACCCCCTCAGCTGCCTCTCACAAGAATGTCCCCTGGCTGTGGCCTGTGGGGTTGGCAGTTCCACAGCTGGGCCAGTTTGTGTAAGGGAGGATGGGTGTTCAGTGCCTCCGACCAGAGGTTACATCACACATCTGAAACCTCCTCCTCTCCCCACCTTGGTTGTGGGGGAGTCTGTGCAAACCTGGCCTCTCTGGGCTGTGGTCTCCCCCATCCCAAACCCAGCCAGTGATGATTCTCAGCACAGCTGCTGGGTTTGGCTTTCTGGTGGATGAGTTCTTCTCCCTCAGCCTTTTCCTAGACCTTTTTCCTAGGCTTGAGATGATTGAAAAATAGTGTCACATTTATCTCAGGTTTCCTTAGATGGTTTAGCTCACAGTCCAAAGTTCCAGTCAGGCATCTTCAAGGAGGGGTGGGCTCCTGTGGTCACAGCTTCTTTAGGCAGTTTTGCCATAATGGGCAAAACTCCCTCATAGCAATGTTTAAGCCATGAACCATAATATTTCAGTTCCTGACATCTGCTTTTGTCTTAAAACTTGTTTTTGTGTTAATGCCTTCAAACACAGCCTAAAATACCGCTGCTACTCCAACTGGTAAGCAAAAGGCATTTCCTATCATTCAACTTTAATTCAGCTATTTTCTGAGAATTTCCAGTGTGTTACACAGTGAAGAAATAAGTTTTGAATGCATAATGAATTATTTTATGTATACCTCATGTCCTGTAGCATATTAAATCAAGATTAAATTTGCAGCAATGACCAATTATCTAATTTCTTTATAAATTCTCCCAGAATTTCATTCATGTATTGGTGAAAAAGGTCAGGTCAAAAATAGCTTAACTATTCTGGATGTTTCCAGTGCCATCATCAAAACCAGCTTACAGATAAGAAAAAGGGCATAGCACAAATACAGAAAGTGTGAGGCAATAATTCGTAATATTTTTAATCCGGAACATATGAAAAACTCATAATTCACTATTTGCCTTCCCATGTATCTCTGTCCCCCGTGTTAGACATAATTGGGCATATCCTTTGTATGCCCATATTGTATCCTTTATCTACTCACAGTGTTCCTGGAAAACAGCACCTAAAACAAAATTGAAAGTAGTGAGAACAAAGGGCAAATAGTATTCATAAAAGTATTATTACAGTTGTAACTATTGTAAACATCAAAAAAGTCTATTTTTTTCTTTAAACTCAGGACTAGGCAGAATGACTCCGATTGCAAAGCAAAACAAAAATCTAGAAGTTATTGTATTGATGATCTGTGTGGAATGAAATCTAATGCAGTATTTTTCATTTCTTTCTATATGATTAAAACACCTTTATTTTTAATTATTTAGCTGAAGCAGATGTGAATACTCATGACTATATGGGAATATTTAAAATAGTCTCTGGCACATCTTTCACTCCTGCCTTGCAAAACAGTTCATCAGCTGATTTCAAAGTCCTTGCCTTTGATGTTGAAAAATTGGTAAGAACCTATGAACCTGTGGTTAATTCAAGAGTATTTATAGGTACATTAATTCCCTAACATTAACTGCTGTTTATGGCTTTTTCTTTCCAAAAAAAAGAGATATTTCAGGTCCTAAGCCTGGTCAGAACTCAATATATTCCTTGTTTGTCAAAATCAGTGAATCATCAAAGAAATGCCTTGCTTGTGTACTCTACAAAAAGTTATTTCGTACTAAAACCATATTTGTAGTGTGAGAATTTGTGTGGTTTTAATTCCTGTATTGTTCAAGATTTCTCTTTTTCATATAGATACAAAATATCTTTCAAGAAAGTGATCTGAAATACAAATTTGAGAGATGTGAAATTTCCCAGTTCAAGTAGGTACAGCTTAATTTAACTTTGAAAATAAGTGTCAAAAATCCTCACTTAGATATTTCTCTCAGAAGTACTTACCCTGATTTTCAAGTCATCCTTGGTAACGTCCTGTATTATCCCTTTCACATCTTCCATCTTCCAAGTGCTACTGTGCTAAGTTTGACACCAATGTGTTTCCTTGGGCAAACTTCCTTCTCAAGCTGATGTGTGTCTATGCCTTGGCCAAACCAGTAAGGCTGAGCCCTAAGACCCACTCACAAAACTCCGTATTTTAAAGAACTGCTAAATTATTTTTTTGCCAAGGTGCCGTTTGCAGGGTTGCTGATCCTTGCTATCTAGAAGAAATTTCAGGTTAGAAATCTCCTGGCATAAGCCTCGAGGCTCAGGCACTCATATGTCCCTATGGATATGGATCCACTTAAGTCATATTCCTTAGGGCATTAGCAGCTGAGGCTGTCATTTGACACCAGGAAAAGCTGGAGCCTGTGTGTCCACAAGATTCTATAAAATTGGTACACTAAGATCTGCTTCATTTAGTAAAGCTTGTTTGACCTCATTTTCAATATCTGGGTGTGTTGGGTGTCCTACTGAAGACCAGCTGACAAGAATGTCCAGGTTACACAGCCAGGTCTGTAGTGTTAATTGCATCTGCGCTATTCTTAATTAGGTCCTGATTCAGCAAAACACGTATAACACTATCTCCCATTACTAAACAGTTCCAGGACATGCTTCCATCCTGTCCAAAAATATTATAGTCTCAGTGGGAACCCTTTGGTGTTGGTTGTGATTTTCCCTTTCTTTTTTTTATTGTTCCTTTTTTTTTTTTTACAGGAAATCTGAAGGTGACCATGGCAGATTGATGTCAGAGACCAGGTATATGTATATAACAAAGTTTAGTTAAAATATGGGCAAGAGACAATGATGCTACTAATTTAGACAGTTCTTCTGTGGACAGCGTATAGATTAAAAAACCAAAAACAACAACAATAAAAACAAAACAAAACAGAACAAACATTTTTGGAATTTGGATAAGTCCCTCTAAAGAGGATGAAGCTTCAAGACATATCTTTCCTCTAAAAACTTCCTTTAGGATTAGATAAAAAAAAGTGATAGTCCCTGGGACTGTCAATTTAGAAAGAAAAATGGAAAGGAGTGAGAAAGGTAAGAAACTATCTAGAAAGGAAATGATATTGGTTTGTGCTGAGTTTGCTTGTGTAAAACTGCTTAAACTAGAGTCAGATCTCATGTCATTACCAGTAACTCAAGTTTCAAATTAAGAAAAGTATGAGGACCACTGTGATAGGCAAGAACAAAACAGAGCACAAAAGATTAAGATTCCAGCAGAACTGAAGAACCTTGAGAAAGGAATGGCATAACTGGCTGTGTCATAGTTGAACCCAGAAAATTAAAGTACACATTACATGACAACAGATCAATAGTTCTGTGGTATCACATGTTCTTGTGGCTGTAAATACATAAAGTTTATAAGTATGCAAAGGAGATTAGTGTATTGGAATGATCGTCCTTGCAAAAAAGCCCAGAACAAGATATTGGTATATTAGCTGACCACGAATATCAGTAAGTAATGGGAAGCAGATTTGAATTGGAGCAATCTTTTGATTGGAATAGTGAGGACATAACCCTAATTAGTTAGAAAGTGGAGTATGATCACTTTATGAAGGATTATATAACGTTAAGAGAATGGACTCCACAGCAGCAGGAGTAGGCCACTTCCAAAATATTGTCCTTGTGAAGGTAGATCCAGTCAGGAAATTCAGTTTCTGCACAAAGAAAAGGACTATTCTCGTCAAAATTTGGGCATCAGAGATGGAGACATCTCTGAGCAGTTTCCTCAAGACTGTATTTGTAAGTGCTGGATTTTTAGTTTTCTTGACAGGTCAATTTAGATGCTTTTTTTTAGGAGGAGACCAATTATGCCAAAGAACAGCTTACTTCTTTCTATGAACCACAATGGGAATCTAGATATCTACACTGTAAATAACTGTGTTGGGCAAAACTCTTTCTACCCCTGTATCTTGACACAACAATCACAGAAATCACAGAAAATCTGATGTTTGTGAATGTTGGATCTGGCTTTTAATACATCAGTAAGGATCTATCTTCACTTCTGCTTTGAATAACTTTGTCTCAGACGTTACTTTCTTTTCATTTTAAAAGTGTTTACCCCTTCAGGCAATCTGCTTGGTATTTCACCCTTGAAATGCTGTTGCTGAGTCACAAGGACAGCAATAAAAGGTTTTGTTTGCTCAGCATGGCCTAGAGGTTATCAGAAATATGCAAGAAGGAGAGTTTTTCTACATATTGCAAACTACAAACTATGCTCAGCAAAACGACAGGATTAATCACTCCTTACAAAGAGCACTACTGAGTCAGTTGCAAAAGGGTAGTTTAAGGATTAAAAAGTTTACACCTAAATTTAAGTAAAAGAAGAAAACCTTTATGTTTTGCAAGTCTCATACTTCAGCATTACCTTACTCTAGCTACAAATATAAAACTTCATAATAGTGTCTAGAAAGGATGGGAGAGAACAAACAGAAAACACTCTGGATAAAATTCAGACCCCATAGAAGTTAAATGCAGTTTAACCAGAGTCTAAACGACTCTGTTTTCAGCCATCACTGTTTCTTTGTGAGAATCCAGGCAATCACACAGCAGATCTGCAACAAAATAAAGAATCCAGAGATGGTATTTGCTTTGTAGAAGTGGTCACTTTGTATTATATTTTGCCACATGAAGGTATTATGCAATTTTCATAATACTTCAAAGTTCACCTTCAATATTTTAGGGCTAAAATTAATAGACCTGTTGAATGACAGTAAAGCTACTTTAGTTTCCCTCAAGTTCAGCTCCATTGCAGCAATTGAAATGAATGTTGTCTTGGTTTTTTCCAACAGTGCAAGTAAGAGTAGATAAAGAAAGAACAAAGTTTCTCCAAGGTTCAAACCTACCTGATAATTAAGAGGTGCTTCTTTATGAGTCAACTTTGCCAGCCAATACTTAAAAAACAATCTGCCTTTGCAAATGGAGCCACTGGTAGAATGAATACTGTCTAGATGATAGGTCGTATAGCAGATTTATTTCATCCGTTTGAATCACTAATTAACTTCTCTGTTTTGTATTTCTAGTGTTGTTGTGATCATCACCCTTTATTTTACCCGGATGGTAACAGTTGAGAAAGTAAAAAATGAGCTGGTTGTGGGTGTCATTGCAAATAACCCTAATCCTACTCAGACTTTGAAAATTGATGTGAACAGCATACAAATCACAGGTAATGTTAGTAAGTTTTTTTGTTTGGTGGGTTTTTTTTGGTTGGTTTTTGTTTGTTTGTTTGTTTGTTGATTCTACAAATCCATAAGAACCACAGGTAGCAGGAATGAAAGCTTTGGCTCCCAAACAGCAATCAGGTTGTTACTTTTTCTCTTGGGTGCCCTCCTCCTCCATTACAGACCTTTCAGTAGCAGCTGGGAGAACTATTTACAACCTTTTCTACTAGCACTGTGTACATTCACTAAGGAGGGAGTAAAGGGCAAGGTAGTAATTTCCCAGTGAAAACCACACAATCTCACCTCTTTTATGAAGCATAATATTTGTAATCTTTTTAGCCCTCCAATTAAAGCAATTAAGCTCCAACTGTGTTGTTTCATAAGTAAATACAGTTATAATTTTGTTCTGCTAAAAAATAAGGAAAGGACTCAGACTCGCAAAGAGTAAACTAAATTCATTTATTGAAAATATGTCAGGAAGAAAAACAAACTGCTTTTGGAGAAGTGCACCCAGGGAACTGGCTCCATATTCCTGTAGAGCTTAGGTAAATGTAAGTGGGTGGAGAAAGGAATAAGGCTTTAAGGACTAGGTAGCTTTAAATCCTGCAAATATACAGATATAGTTATTTTATGTAAGTAGTAAAAAATTTATCAAAGCCTAAATGGAAGCCCTTCAAGATCAATGGGCATCCTTTTTATTTTTACCTGAATAAAGCTTCAAAACAGCCCTTCACTGAGGATGAGGTTAAAAACCAATCTGAATTCTTTGAAGCAGAAGTTGATTAGCTGACATTTGAAGACCTGCTGGAGTTACTATTAAGTAGAAACTGAGGAGTGGGAATCTGGCATGCCATGTCTCTTACTCTATACACAGAGGTGCATTTTTTGCTAAGTACTTCAGGTATTCAAAGGCTAAATTCAGAGTCTTGGCATATTTAATTCTCTTTACTACTTGTTTATTCCAAATTACTGCAAAACACTGTGGAAATTGATTGCTCATTATATGTCAAAAATGCCATAAAAAATAATGAAGATCTTCTTAAAAGGTTCTATATCCATTTATGAACTTTGAAGTAGTCAAACTTTTACTGCTTTGGATCATCAAAATGCCTCTTTTCACATGAGATATCACCTGTCCATTCCACCAGGAGTGCTTCAATAAACCAATTGTAACTAATTAACAATCACAATAATATGTGGCACTTTTGCATTGTGTATATCAATACGTTCTGCCAGAGACATTCTTATTTCAGAGAGGGAGAGAGGTGTAACACAGGTGTGACTTGCTTGAAATCAGTTTTCACTGTGATTAAAAGTAACTTTCTTTCTTGTAAACTATCCCAAGTTAATTTTCACTCATTCATCTCTTCTAAATACTGTTCTATAAGACACAGGTGCTCTGAAAATCTCTATAGAATAAAAAGCCTCAAGAGAGAGATTTCCCAGGTGAAGACATTCTATACGCAATACAATGAATAGGGATTGAGGATTGAAAGGGATTGCAGTGGCTATGAAACCTTGTAACTTCAATTCATTTTTGGGACCTTTCCTCCTTGGGAAGATCATGGAGTTTGAGAAAAGATTGGGAACAGGGTGAGATAGGCAAAAGGAGGGAAGCAGGACACTGACAGTGATTCAATGAGAAATAGTCACAGGTAATTTCTTTTTAATCTTTATTTCTGTCATCTAAAACCAGACACTGTTCTATAAAAGAAGTTTATACTAAACTTGCTTTCTTCCAGTAGCTGCTGAAAATCCCACTACAGTGATGCCTTTAACTTCATCAGGTCAGTATCTTTCACAAAACAGGCACTAATTTTTGTTACCAATACAAGATGAAGGAAAATAAGACTTGCTGTTTCAGCTCTTATAGCTTAGTAAAGCTGCCCTGGCTGCAGCTGGGGCTTGACTGCCAAGGTCCATTCAGTGATAATTAGCTGCTTTCACCATTTCTGACTATTTGAGAAAGCAGTGAGTGATCTGAAGTCTGAAAAAAAACTGTAAGAGCTTATTAGGGCATCAAACCAAAAGCTGAGTTTCCATTAACCAGCTGAGCTGCAACCTGAAGTTTTTGTGGATTTAGGGAGGTAGATTACACTGGGGAGTCCTACTCTCATATTGTGGTTACTGATTTACTGAGCAATGTTGACAGACAGCCTTTCCTTCCACTATTCCTGGAAGTTTTATGATGATAAGATATGAAGCAGACAAAACTACCTTGGTCTCACAAACCTGCCAATGGTCAGCCAGAAAGATAAATAATACAATAAGCACTTTGTAGCACTAGGTGCAGGTAGTCACATGCAAACTGCATGCAAATTATCACATACACTCTCCAGAGCAGGCTACCAAACCTGAAGCTAAGCAATTGCCCCTATGAATATAGGAGGCAAATATTTATTGACATTCTAATTACAGCCATAGTAATGAAAGAGGCCTACTGATGTAGTAATGTAGTAATGTGTATAGTCCAAAGTGTGCAAGTACTGTAGTTTATTCCCAAAGATACAGTTTAAACTGCTAACATACAATTTTTTCTCCTATTTATCCCTTCCTGTGGTATGCTATCTTAGTGCTCCCCTGGGTCCTAAATTCAATGTTGCTAATCATCCTTAAGCAAAAATTTGGAGATAGCGGCATGTTTCAGAGGAAAGGGGAAGGGAGCTGGGAATTGTCAGCACGCCAGGTTGAGATGGCAGCAATATTCCTGGTGTGAATTTCTTCTCCCTTGGCCTTGTGTCTGCTTGAGGTAATTTTTGTATGTTTTTTAATACTGTTTGCTTCCTCGTTCTTTCTGTTTCAGTCCAAATGTCATGATATACCCAAGTTTTTCCATACAGTACATTTACATCTGCTGGATGCAGGGTTATGGCTCTGCTGACCCTGAAAACATCCTTTACCATCTCAACATGTTACTTTAGCAAGATTTTCTAGTAACTATGCTTACATCACTGCTGCCTCTGCCACTGCCCTGTGTTTTCCTGGAGGGATTTTGCTTTCAACTTGTGCATGCACTTTTGAGAACGTCTGTAACAACCACAATTTTTTCAACAGTCTTCAAGATGTAGCTCCCTGATAATTGTTTTACTAGAACTGTTTGCTCCTGCATGCATCTATGTTTTAGGTCTTGGAACATTTAATACCTTCTTAATTGGTTATCCTGTAGTAAATCTATCAACAGATATGTTGATATACATATGTGTATAACTCTTTGAAAATATGTGAAGGCATGAATTAAGCTTCTTTGTCTACAGTAGCTGTCAGAACAGTCCATCCATTCCCTGTTCTCCGCTCTCTCTGCCAAAGAAACTGTATCCTTAAATTTGCTGACACAGAATGCATGGTAACCAGAATGACCTAATTTAACTTAATAGTATTTGTTTAATAAGCATGTTTTGATAGAAAATTGGTAGGAATTCCTCCTGCAAGTTTGTGCACTAGTAGGTCTGGGAGAGCACGAACATTTAACAAAAGTAAGCTGCTGATGGCCAGTGGTCAGCAACTTCTGCCCACAAAACTGATGGATGACAAGCCATAGAGAAAGCCTTACTGCATCTCCCTCTTTATTCCTTCTCGCCCTTCATCTTATAAAATGAGGTTCAGGATCCATTACCTGTAGTGACATGGGGATTGTTTTCAGCTGAAGACATCATCATCACATATTTGAGTCTTAATTTAGAAAGCAAAAATAGTAAACAGGGATGCTAATGCAAATTCAAAGAGGAAAAGAAAAAAGATAATTTGGGAGCTGGAAACACCAGGTGCATCCTTAATGAAGTGGAACTTCTGTTGCAGCAATCACAAATACACATTCCATTTTTCCAGACTGTTTTGCAGTTTACTATCACTAATACAAATCTGCTTATTTACCTTAGGCATTTGTTCATGTGTAAATATGTACATGCACGGGAATGTATATATAAACCTGTATTTAAATAGACACATACTAGATAGGTTTGAGGCTCCTAATTGATTTGTAGAGCAACATTATTTGTCAGAAAATGTACACTTACCTTTTAGTACTAATGTTAAATTTGTCACAACATGTCTTGTTTCAACAGATCCCACGAGTTTAATTACAAGTTCCCTGACACCAACTTCAGGTCAGAACTTTTACAAGGGAAGACAAGAAAGACTTGCTCTTATTTTAGTGGGGGAAGGTAGAAGGAGGACAGAAATCTTTTAAAGTTATAGAAACACTTGGGTTTCTTGTAATTTTTTCTTATATTTATTGTGTCACTTGAGCTTCAGGACCAAGCCACTCAAGCTGGCATTACCATACCATTACCGGGAGCGTGGGGAGCAAACAATGCAGATATAAAAGCAGATTAACTGCTGCTTAATTCTGCCCAAGCAACTACAGAGGTGTTCCCAGAGAGCAAGCAGTAGAGTTCTAACCTCGGGTTGTGTTTGTCCAGATTCAGGACTACTCACCACAAGCGAGTCCTCAACAACTGTGGGTAAGTAACTGTGCGTGTGGCGGAGCAGGGAGCTAACACAGAACAATCTGAGATCACAGAATTGCACTGCTCATGTACAGCCTCTCCTCACAGCATTCAGTCCTCATATTCTGTTCCTGCAAATGCAGGATATGCAGGTTTACCTTAGACCAAGGAGACCTGTTCAAAGAGAAAGGACTTCTAAAACTGTACAAGTTACAAAAATGCTGCATGTGTTACATGTGTTGATGCACACATCGACACTAACACTGGCTGGTCTTTTTTTTCATATTATTTCTTGGCATTTATGAGGAAAATAAAATAAACAAACTGATAGCAAAGTATGACTTCAAATAGACAGAAAGCTGAAGGTGTTTGAATCTTTGAAAAACATCCTCCCACCATCTTACATGGTGAAATATATATGACATCTACAAGCAGTCTAAAGTGATCAATTCTTATGTGTGTACCGCCCTCGTTTAATTGAATATAGCACTTACAGCACAATTTACGGTAATTTGCCATTTAAATGAGAAGTCAGAACGTTTTAGTAGGAAAAGTTGATTTCTTTCAATCCAGGAGGTGGCAGTGCTGTTTAGTTTTCCGAGTTGAAAAAACCCAAAACTGATCATGTCGTATGTAAACAATGTTTCCTTGCCTGTTGGGCTTCTGCAAAACCTATTCCTGGGCTATTGGTTGGAAGTTTTGCTCTGGGTCTCGAACGCACAGTTTTGTCTCTGCTCATCTGTGGAAATTCATTCACTGCCACTGTGTCACCTCCAACACTTGACTGGAGTATGTTTGGTTCATTTTAATTTCCAGCTGGATGCAACATGGCAAATCTTTTGGCTTTGCAATGTTTGCATTGCCAACACCGAGAGTGTTTTGCAAAGCACTTTGAAATGCTGCTATACATCCCCACCTATGTCAGTCTGGGATACACAATATGATAACGTACTTAATCTGATTACAGAATAATATCCCTATGGAAAAAAAAAAAAAGAAAGAAAATGAAATTTTACAGATTACTATTTTTCCTTCTTGCATCAGAAATTTTGACCTTTTCCTGTAAGAATTTGTTGAAGTAGAGACAAGGAACTCTGTGAATAGTTCTATAGAATTTAATGCAACTTTAAGAATTTTGAAATTATTAGCTATCCAAAGCTTATTTTTGCTGCAGGTTTCTATTCACTTTAATAGGACCTACTTGAATTCTGCAGATGTCTAAGACCAAAACCCTCTAAAGACTAAAAGAGTTTGTTTGCAATAGATGAACATTTCTTCTTGCAGAAATTTGCTCTTAACTTATACATTTAATTTGTAAATCTAACAAGAGTATGGCTTCTAATAATTCTGGTGTTTCAAAATCTAGTCTAAAAGGCTCTTGTTTTTTAAGATATGCTGGTCAAAAAATCAGATTCCTTAGCATGACGAGGTGCAACAGCTTGATGTGTTAAAATTGAAGAAATAAAATTGAATTGTATTTACCTAAACCCAGAGATTTTTCACTGTTATTTAAATCAAAGTACAGTTTTCTCACATTATTCGAACATAAGAAATTGGAAAATGTCATTTATTATATTGCATAAAGTAGTTTATTAGTGTAAAGGAAAAAAAAAAGGAATTCATAGACATTTTCTTCCAGCCCTACTTCAAGCTTAGTTTCAAAAAATATTTCACTTCTGAGAAATTTCTCCATTCTGTGGCAAATTTATCTTTTTAGTATGTGATATTTCATTCCAGGCTTCTAAAAATGCAGTTTTGTAAAACACAATAGAGTGGTTGATTTGATTTGTGGTAAAGCAACCAGAGGTAAGTCAATTTTCCTTTGTAGTGAGACTGCATTACTGCTGTGCTCTTATTGCTCTCATCTTTATTATTCCAGCTGAGTGTTTGCCACCTGCTGAACTCTGTGCTGATGGTGTAACCTGCATTAGTGAAGATTTCTTTTGTGATGGAGTCTTGAACTGCCCAGATGGTTCAGACGAATCTGAAAAACGATGTGGTAAGAATGTAAACCCCTGTAAATTAGTCTTTTTTAAACATGCTTGAAACTGTCAGTAGTTTGTAAATAGTTTATGGGCAATAAAGTGCACAGTGAAGTCCAAATCAATTCTACTAAAAATAATGAGAGTGATTTTTATAATCTTTATCTTGCAAGAGGAAACAATTTCCTTTCAAATTTTCACTAATGAAGAATACACTTAACAAATAATTAAATATTAGAATCTATTTAAATATAAAATTCCAGAATTTGTTTCTTACTATAGAAATATTAATAAAATAAATACTATGTAAATGACAAAATTATATAGAAATTTACTATGAAGAAATTTACTATGAAGTGAATCAGTGACATCAAACAATGTTCAGACCAGATGACCTCCATGGGTCCCATTCAATCTCAGCCCTCCTGTGATTCTGTGAAACTGTAGATCTGAAACCCCACTGGTGTTTAACACAAAGAGTTTTTAACCTGCAGTGTAATGAGTTATTTGCCTCCCTCTTATCTTTGAGTACTGTGTCCATTACAGAGCCCCCCCTCTACAAGAAGGACATTGAGGGGCTGGAGAGGGTCCAGAGAAGGGCAATGAAGCTGGAGAACAAGTCATGTGAGGATAGGCTGTGGGAGCTGGGAGGGCTCAGCCTGGAGAAAAGGAGGCTCAAGGGGAATCTTATCAATCTCTACAACTCCCTGACGGGAGGGTGGAGCCAGGTAGGGTCGGGCTCTTCTCCCAGGCAACCAGTGACAGGACAAGAGGAAAAAAAACAGACAGTGTTGTAGGGAAACCAGCTGTAGTTACAGTCCACTTCGGAGAGCTGGATGATTTAGCCCTGTTCACTGATGCCTGGTATTTCCAAGCAGTTTGGTCAGTTACCATTAGTGCAGCAATTTTGGCTCCTAACCTTCCAGAAGTACAGTTCTGGCTGAAGGACAAATTGTTGATCCATGTCTCTTATGTTACATTTTCAGTCTTTTCTATCCAAAACCTCGGACCTTCTCTAATTTTATGTATTTGAGTATCTTAGCAGATTTTACAAAAACAGTGGAATGAGGGGTAAGAACCTGGATGCACATTTGGGATACCTGCCAATTTTTCCACCTCTAATTCTTCACTTTTGTCCCATTCCTAGAGAAACTTAATATGGTTATATGAAAGCTAAAATTGTATAGATTTTCAGAAATTCTTCAGAGCTTCACATTGAGATTTATGACCAATTCATAATTCATGCTACAAGTGCTCTTGCGTACAAAAGAGTTGCTGTCCTTCAAAACACTTGGTTTGTTTTTCATCTTGATTGTTATTCCCTCTAGTATTTCTGATTTCATAATATGTCAGTGGTTTAAAAATATAGGATTAAAAAGTGAATTTTAGTAATCTCTTTCCTGCATTAGAGAGAATTCAGTAAAAATCTCAGATTCTCAGAAGAGATTCAGGAAATCGAAGACCTTTTATTTTCTTGTGTTACTGATTAAAATTATCTTGAAATGTTTCTCTCTGGCTCTGCAATGCAGTGCAGTAACAAAAGGCTTCACAAAAGTACAGCTAGCAATTTCAGTGAAAGGGTCTCTAGAGAAATGTGAAGTCTGAACAGCAGAAACTAATAATGACTGGCATTGCTGTAAAGCAGCCGTGTAGCACATAGGGGTACGGAAAGGGAGACCGGAGGCTGATCCCAGGAGGGGTTTCTGCACACTCTTTGCAGTTATTATATGTCTAGACTATCATTTTGTGATTAACCACCTCACAGCATCACTACAGCACTGAGAGAGATTAATCACAAAGTAATGAACTGCACTTGGCAGAGAAAGGTCCTATCAAGTGAAGTATGTGGGCTTGATTTGATCAGTTTGGGGAGCTTCTCCCTCAAGTTCAAGGCTAACAGGTTGAAGCCCTCATAATGTCCCACATATGGAACATTAGTAAATAGAAATGGACAGCAAGAGGCATGTTGGGGAAGCAGTGGAAGTGGTTCCTACAAAGGATATCTCCTGTCTCCTTAGAACAACTGCAGCTTTTCTTTGGGCTCCAGGAAGAGGCCAAATGTAATGAATTCTGTGACCCTGCCCATCTTTGACCACAGCTGCCTTCTCCCTGCAAGGAGGAAGCAGTGGGAGGTTCTCTAGGGAAATAGGACCAGTCCCTGCTCTCTTCCTGCTCATTCCTGATGCACTGAGCACTGACTATTGCTAGGCTGTGGATGACCTGCCTAAGGACCTTTTCCAGAGTCTTCCTGTACTGTTTCAATTTACTCACTGTCTCTTAAGAGATAAGGAACAAGTAAAAGGAAACAATAAGAAGATAAGAACAATCATAATAATAGGGGACTGGAGCATCTCTCTTATGAGGAAAGGATGAGGGAGCTGGGCCTGTTCAGCCTGGAGAAGAGATGACTGAGAGGGGACCTCATCCATGTCTGTCATGGAGGGATCAGAGCATGGGCCAGGCTCTGCTCGGTGGTGCCCAACAATGGCACAAGAGGCAATGGGAGAAACGGATGTCCAGGAAGTTCCACCTGAACATGAGAAAGAACTTCTTCACTGTGCAGTGACCAAGCACTGGAACAGATTGCCTAGAGACAATGTGGAGTCCCTCACTGGTGATATTCCAGAAGTTTCTGGACACAATGTGCTCTGGGATGACCCTGCTTGAGCAGGGAGGTGGGACCAGATGATCCACTGTGGTTCCTTCCAACCCAACCCATTCTGGGATTCTAACAGAAATGAATAGCCAACACTTGCCATTGATTTTATTAGAACAGTATGCTTATCTTTTGTATTTTTGTCCGTCCTATAAGATTCCTTTTAGATCAGATTATGTCTTACTTGTAAACAGCACCACTTTTTTGTAATCTTCATTGATAACAAGCTGGGCACTTTCCTTCTTCTCACACCAATTTTCTTCTCATTGGCAAGCACAGGAAACACATGAATTAAAGTGGTGAGAAAAAGTACTTCTACATCAATACCCAGCTCTAATGCTAATATAGAATAAAAACTATCATTCATGGACCTTTTTTCTCTATGTATTTAAAAACTTATCTGTTCTGTTTTCCTCTCAAAGATTGCAAAAAGGAATATGTTTCTATTTCAGCTCAAGCATTAGGCATGTTGGCAATGTTCATCCTGCACAGTCTTTACTAATGGTGTATGGCTGACTGAAACAAAGCTTTATTTTTATTTTGTGTTTGCTACAGTGGTAGGCAGAAAGAATTTTACACTTATAAAATGAACACACAAGGAGCCCCAATTTATTCTTTTATATATGTAATTTCCCAGAGGAGGGCTGTGCTCAATAAAATTCCCATTTAATTTTCAAAATGATTCGTTATTTGTAATTGGGACAGTCATTTTAGGTATGATTTCATTTCTGAAATTAATGAAAAGCTCTATCTAATTTCTGATCATCTACCTCAAATTGATGAACTTGTCCTTACCTCTCCTGATAATCATGTGTGTTACTGATTTTATACTTATGTGAAAGTCTATGATACTTTTTGAAAAACTGAAGAAAAAACATCATTAGACAGATTCCTAACACAATGTTCAAGAGATGCAGCAAAAGCTTCAGCAGTTCTTCAGTGACTGCTGAAATAAAATAACTCTACATGAATTATCATTTCCAAACTTACTAAGGCTTAAAAATACCTTTTTTTCTCCTAAGTAACTGGTTTTTAAAGTGAAGAACTTTCATAGAATGGAACAGCAGCACCAAGGAAATAAAAATAATAAAAGGCCTTTGAAAAAATAGATGATGATGGATGACATTTACCTCAGCTGAATGAATTCAATAGCTGGCAGGAAACTTGGGAGATCCACTTATCTCTTCGAGTACCCAGTAATATATAAGGCGACAAACAAGGAAGCTCATAAAAGTAGAGATAACTGTAGTCAACCATATCCCTTTTTGCTTTTATTCACATGATATCAAATTGTCTCTGGTAGTACAAACACAGTTTTCTGATTTAAAGTAGCTATAGGTAAGAACTGGTAAGGTAAGATCCTGTCTCCTTATAAAAGTATAGAATAAACTGAAAGAAATAATTGGATTAACTAAGACCAGTTGTTGGATTTGAATTATTTGAATTGGTTTAGACTAGTTTGGATTTGTTGCATTGTATCTAATTTAAAAGTGAAATTTCTGTACTGTTTTTCTTCTCATACAGTATTTTGAGATCAAATATTGATAAGAATTAGAAATGGGAATAAGTTGATAGTGAATTTTACTCGGTCTTCCTACTGTTGCTTACAAAGCAATTCCAAGGTAATCCATGTAAACCAGTATCCCGGGTCACCCTCATTTTGGCTCTGATTCTGTTTTACAAATGTCATTCTGACAAATGTTCTTCATTATATCTTTACAGCTGCAGTTTGTGATGGAAAATTCATGTTGACTGGTTCCTCTGGATTTTTTCACTCTATGAATTATCCAAAGCCATATAATGAAAATATTTTTTGCCAATGGATAATAGTGTAAGCCATTTTCCAATAATTTTGTACCTAATGTTTTTTTGATTATGTAGTGATCTTGTTTCCTCCACAATAGTCTTATGCCATTTGCTTTTATTCCCAAACATTCCAGCATAGAAAATATGTAATACCATTTTCTCCCTCGTATTTATGTAACTTCTCTTTAAAAACCTTCATGCATAGGCTCCATAATTATATCAATAATTTCCCCACTTACATAAGTTCTTAGGTATGATTTTGAGAAATCTTCTGTGTAATATGCATCCAGAGGAACAGATGTGTAAACTCAAAATAAATCACATAAAGTAATTGCAAGATTTTTTTTCAAAGTATTGCATTAAATAGTAGTCTTCAGGTAATGCTTTTATATGACGTAACTCTTACTTAACAGAAGGGATTTTCAAGAATTCCTTTGTCATCATCTGGTTTCATCTGGGAGTTAAGAGTACCCATGTTTTATGTAATTTAGGAATATGGTAAAGAATTGCATAGTTAGCTTTTGATATAATAGCACCAAATGCCTTTTAAGCCTTAGGCACAAGAAGTGGAATTTTTTTATCGCAGATATATACCTACAGACAGGGAAAGCTGTTTGATTTTTGACACTCTAGGTCCACTTCATAGGCCAGGGAGAAAAAAGACAGCCACACTATATGAAAAAAATCTCATCCTAAAGTATATATCTAAAAAAAAATTATTTGTTCACAAGTTAGTCCTAAAAATCCTTCCTATGACTGCCAATTCAGAAGTTACTGCTTTGAAAGGCAGTAATTCTTATTATGGTTTTGTAATAATGGCTGTTCTTGGATTCTGAGAAGTATTAATTTGGCGGGAGATTTCAAAGGAGATTAAGAAATTGCCTTTAAAATTGGAAAAGGTTTGGACTTCTCATTCCAAAGGCTCCTTTGAAAATGCTAGGCTTTGATTTTGTTCAGAACTTTCATCATTACCTTGAAGTCCTGATTTTCCTTCTGTTTAGTACATTTTTTCCTTCTCATCTTCAGCAGTACTGTTCACCAATAATTACTGGCAACACCTGGCTTTAAAATACGGGTGTGTCCCAGGAAAAGAACAAGATTTTGTCCTTCAGAATATGTCTGCCTTGTTTCTCACTTCACGGTGTTGCAGAATTTGAGCACAGTAAATAAACATGGCCCAAGGGCCCTCCTTCCTTCTAAACTGTTAACATTGCTCCAAGTGCTGCTATAGCTGCAAGCAGCATTGTATTAGGTAGATATCTATACCAGGTACGTAGCTAATAAAAGCTTCATTTTGGAAAGAATCATGAGCAATTGCAAATAATACAGTAGATGTTATGCAGATATGTGTAATTGCAGACTGAACAATAACGAAAACAACCATTTGAATTTATTTTCCACTTAATCTGCTTTAAAAAAAATCTGGCAACGGTGAGAATAAAGGCCTAACAAATTCTAAGTGGCACTCAAATTTTGTCTTTCTTTCAAATAGAGTTGTTTCTATGAGGGAACATTTTAGGTTTTCCAGTAACCCATGGTCTTTATTATCCCTATAAAAATGTGTTAAAAGGCAACCTATAATACATCTGAGACTGGATTTTTCTTGTGTCTGCCTTTGTATAGATATATTTCCCCGTTACCTTTAGGAAGAGCTTTTACATTTTCACCCCATTTAACTCCAAATGAAGATCCAATCTCCTGTCCTTTTAAAACAGCTGTATGCTCAATATTTCCCTGAAAGTTTAGCTTCCTGAAACTTTCAACTCTATGTTCTACTCTTTTCTAAACAAGGCTATTTCTTCCCTCTGGTGAAATATGAAACAACAGAAACCATAACAACAATTTAAAAATGCAAAAATTTTTAATTATTTACTCCACACTTCTCTACTAATCATTACTGATAAGCAGCAGCAGATTGCTGTTGAAAGCCTGTTTCCATTGAGTCTCTCAATTTCAGAAAAAAGTAAATAGTGGTAGCTAAGATGATAGTCATAAAAGTGTTTTAGAATTTAGACTACCATATATGTCTAGTGGAAAGCAAATGGGAGAACAAATTAAATATAGATTACTCAAAGAGCATAACTGTAGCAAAATAATGCCAAGATTTTTTTACATTTTGCTTCAAGTGAGTTTTGTCATTAAACTTTCTGTATTTGGGATTTATAACAATTTCTCAATATGTGGGTTTGAGATCATCAAATCTGCGTGCAAATCCTGGTTTTGTCATGAGAGACAGTATTTTGGACTTACAGGAGAGAGATTTTGATATCTTGCTCTTCATATCGGTATCTTGATACTCTTCCTCTGGCCTTGGGAAGTCTACCTGAGCAGTGAGATGATATCTAAGAGTAACATGTATGAAAAAGTGATTGCAATTCAATGAGATGCAGAGGACAAAAAAACCCAACCAGAACCATACGAAAAACCCATTGTAGAGCTGATAATCACATTCTAGAGTTCAGAACATTCAGTTTCTAGAATATACTTAACTCTGGTGAGTAAAGGTGTACGTGCACTGTTACAAAAGGTTTATGCCCAACTCCTTTGGCAATTTACAAGCTAAAATTTAGACAAATAGGTCATCTTAATTAATAACCTTGATTAATATAATTTCATGTTGCTTCTGAACTTAACATCATTCAAGCACTCATTGACTTCAATGAGTTAACTACAGTCAAAGAATAGATTTTCAGTTTTGAGTTTATTTTTGTCTTGTTGCCTTAGAGTGCCTCAAGGGTTGTCCATTAAACTGAACTTCACCTCTTTTGAAACACAACCGTATTCAGACACATTGAGCATTTTTGAAGGATTAGGACAAAACAAGGTTTTAAGAGGTAAGTTTATTTTTCAACTAATAATACTTTTCCATTAATAGAATCTAAGTGGTAAAATAAGTATTTTGAGGTATAAAAAGTTGTATATATATATTTAAGAGGAAGACTGGATCTGTGTAAAGTTGCCCTGTTAGACAATTAATCTCAATATACCTGTCTGCCCTTAAATTTGATGAGATAAATGCATCTCTTATACATTAAGAAATTCTACTTGTGTTTTAAGATCTTATTTGAATGATCTTGATAACTTCATCAGCCTCATGGTCTTGTGGTGTCCATGTTTCATTGGAAATATACTGTCAGAAGTTCCTGTAATATCACACACAGTAACATAAAACTAAAGCATCTAAACTGAACTGTGAGAAGTGCTACCAAACTCACTGAAAATCATTACAAGTATGGCATTGCTTTCCTCAGATCCTGACATACTGATGATACCTTATCTCTGTCTCTACATTCTACTCTGAAAACGGGGATTGTACCCATTTTTCACAAGACTCAGTCAATTCGGCTGAATTCCATCAGAGGTGGAAAACATCTACTGAAGATAGAATATAGAGAGAGAAGTCAGAAAGATATATTATTTTTTATCCTTGTTTTTGGAAGCAGGTAGAGAATGGGAATGGGAAACTTTAAAAGACTAGCTGATATCCATATTGATGGATATGAGAGATGGAATATGCAGAATATTTATATGTCAGCCAAACAGCTAAATGCTTCAGGGGTTTGAAGCTATTGTAGTAGGATCACAATACAACAGGGAAAGCATTCCCTAAGACTCAATAAATTAATCCACTGTGCTTTTGTGACAACACTGGAAATTTTAATCTGCATGGGATTATTTTCTCTCTGACTATATGTTTTCTTATTTGTTTTCAGCTTCTCTGTCAGGGAAAAGTCTTGAAACAATTTACATTTTTTCCCATGAGGCTACAGCACAGTTTAGGTCCGATTATTCAGAGAATTATAATGGCTTTAATGCAACATACACTGCATTTAATGCAAGTGAACTAAACAGTAAGTGTTCTGTGTGTGTGTCTGTGTGTGTGTGTGTTTGTTTTTTATCCCAAAAGTTTGGTGAATCTATATTTTCAGTTTGAGAAAATGGAAGTGGAAAGGGAAGCAGCATTTTCTGGCCTCAGTCTACTAACTAGTTTCACTTTGAAAAATTTCATACTGTTTTAAATATCAAATAAATTATTTCAATAAGGCCATTCACAGGTTTACAGGCCTGTGTCTAGAAGTAGGGTGATGTCTAACAAAGCTCATCTGTGTAAATAAGACTGTGTCCATACTTCCATCAGATTCCTCTCAGCCAGTCTGTTCACTAATGGATACTATGAAATCATTGACCACAATATCTTTATAAATAAACGTTCAGAACAACAGTTACAAATACCATTCAGGAAAACACCTGCTTCAGTAAAATGGCATTAGGAAAAGTCTGGATGCAGTAAATCTACAGTGACAACAAAATCCATCAATATGACTCATGCTTTGTTGATTGGATAAATGAAGGCTTCTTGAGCCGCTAAATTTGGAGCAGGAGGTGAACAGGGAATGTGGCTGGGATGGAATATGCTGCAGAAACCATCCAGAGGGCCAGCAAGCTCTTGTCATGTGGAAGCTCTGACAGATGTGCATTTCAAGGCACCATGGACACTGAAACATGAGAACAAAAGTGATGAGGATGCTGCAGAAAAGACATGTGAGCAAAGAAGGAGCAAATGAGAAGAAAGAAAGGGGCAACCCAGGGGGGTGGAGCACAGCACTGGGCTCTAATGGTGAGCCCTTTCTTCTGGAGCAATCCAGGCCTTGGCAAAGAGGAAAAGAAGGATCAGAAAAAAAGGTTAGTGAAAGAGTGAGAGAATATGTAGGGCCACCCTTCAAAAATAGTGTTTTGTTAACAAGTACAAACAACACATTTATTTGAGTAATTCTGTTACATTGCATAAAGATGAAATTGAGTCACTGTGGGTTGGTTTACAAACATATTTAAAAATTTACATCGTTCATCATTCATTCTTGTATAATTCTGAAAAAATACCTCTGTCACCTTTTATTTACTACAAGTTCTTATTCACAGATTATGAGAAAATCAATTGCACTTTTGAAGACGGCTTTTGTTTCTGGATACAAGATTTAGATGATGATTCAGACTGGGACAGAGTTCAGGGTCCTACTTTTCCCTTGATGAGTGGTCCTGAATTTGATCATACATTTGGCAACGTGTCAGGTAAGACCAAAAAAAGTGGCTTGAAGATTAAAGGAAAAACTTGATTTAGCTTATATCACAGCATAATGAGTTCTTCATAGTGGTATTACCAGGATGTCATTTTATTCTGCCATAAAAATGAGTCAGGACTACCAGACAAAATGTTTTATGTTACTGATTGCCATCTTGTGGAAGCATACCAAAACTAAAAGAAGAAATAAAGAAATAAGTAAAATGATAAAAGTTTCAGGTTCTGAAAATTTTCAATGCTATTATTACATTAAAATGCCTTATGTGAGAAAGGAATTCCTACTATGCAAAAATGTTATAGGTCAAAAACCTGCATGTTGAGGGAAAAAGATATACTTGCATATTAGGCAAATCACTTCTATTTCATCCCTCTCTACTGCTGACATCCTCATGGTTGTCACAAAATAATTTTGATTTTAAAAATTTGACCTGCAGTTTACAGGGTGCATCTGTGTCCCCAATTACTGCACAGCAAACACACCAACTGTGCCAAACACACAAACACTCCAGTAACTGTTACAGTTAAATAACTTAATTGGAAGAGTGGTCATATCAAAAGAGGAATTTATTTAAAGAGACAATACTGATAGGAATTGGATTTTGAGTGTATAATGAATCCTTATCCCAGAATAAGACTCCATACATTTTTTACCTTTTCAACAATAAAACCAAACAATCACTCTCTCAGTTGATTTATCAGTCCATCTAAAACCGAGTAAAACATAAATTGGATTTTGCAATGCTTATATGTATTCCATGCAAGACTTACATAAAGCTTATTCAATGAAAAATAACTGGGAAAATTGCAAATTATTCAGAAAGAAGTTACTCCTGGGAAACGAAAAATAGTATTCTGCACTTTATCAGATAGAAATTATTCACCCCTCTCTGAGTAAATGCACATTTTCTAAACAATCTCCAGAACACTGTTTTGTCTTCCCACTTGGCTCCCAGAATGCAAATCGGATGAAAGAATGTAAAATTTGTTTAATAAAACACTTGACAATGATTTTTTTCTCTTGAAAATACTAATCTATTTTGGGTGTTCTCTATTTCCCTGTGCCAAGTCTAAGCTGACATATGTAATGTTCCTATATGTAATGTTACTATTGTGTTGCATATTTAAATTTCTGTGACCTGTATTTTGTGTAAAAATGTGAATCACATCATTAATATCAGGCTATTACATTCAGTGAAACTCTATTTTTGATTTTCTTCTCTTGAAAAGTAAAGAATTTAATACACATTCAAAAATTGATTCTGAATGCTCAGAGAATTGATGAAGCAAAGATCAAGAACTGTCCCTTTGATTATATGAAGAACTTTTTCCTTTAAGTTAGACACCATTTATATTTTAATGCATGCTCTCTAAGTCAACAGATGAAATTAAAGTCCTGGTTCAGATTTCAGACTAATTTTCAGGTATTTTAGCCTCCCACATTAAAAAAACCTAGATAATCTGGAAGTGTAAATAACAGAATACAGTATCTATAATTTAAATTACATAATTATATTTATATTCATTTGAAAATTCTATTAATATAATATTTGCATATAAATGCATTAGATAGATAGAAGAAAATATGAGATTACACACATGATTTGAATAAAGCAAGATTTTTATTTTAAATCTGCCTAAGTTTGCATTTCTTATGACAAATCCAGTGCTTCTGTGGCCTGGCCTCATATGGCAACAAGAGGTCCAAATTCCCAGCTGCAACAAATTATCTCAGAAAGAGCTACAAACTCATTTTCACAAATAAAGGAAGGTTTTGGTTTTTTATAATGCTTCACCTTGCTATAAAATATTCACATAGTCATTCTGTCACCCTCTCAACATGCAATCCATATTTCCTATTGTCATACGGATGCAAGTTATAAAACTGTCAGGAAATTCTCCTGCAAAATCACAAGCAATATCAAGCAGGAAGACATTTTTATAAACCCAGTAGAATTGCTGCCTTCACTACATTTAAGGCAGGTTTCCCACTGACTTGAACAGGACTGGTTTCCCATTGCTTATCTAGTTCTGAGGAGTATCCAAGAAGCTTAAAAGCTCAATTTAATATGTCATTGAGTGATGAATACATCTTGGGATAATCATTCACATTTACTGTGACAGGAATCTTCCAAATCATGCAACACTATCCGTGCTTGATGTTATTTTTAATGTAAACACTCTAATTCAATAAGTAAAAAAGAAAAAAGAAAGTTCTTCTGTCCTGGCTAAAGTGTGCTCATTATCTTGTAGGATTTTATATTTCAACACCCATCGGACTTGGATTCATAGAAGAGCGAGTCCGGATTCTGAGTTTGCCTTTGGTCCCTTCAGATATGTATTGTCTAAGCTTTTGGTATTGTTACATCGTTCCTAAACCTATACTTTTTTAAAGAAAATACCTAAAGAGCTTTCTTTCAGATAAAATATTAATCCCACTCAGCATGCCAGCAACACCAGCCTGGTTCTGTTTGGATTTCCATGATCATTCTCAACTCCAGGCGTGAAGTTCAACTCCTTTATAACTTTGACTCTTACAGTTAACTTTAATGTTTTTTCTTTGTCACCCTTCATCCAATATTCATTTCTGAACAAAAATAATATTACGAATCCCTGAAATGTTTTTTGTCATGAAGCTTAACTAGGCCTCTACAATTCCAGGTGTAATCCAAACATGCAATTAATTTTATTTTCATGCTTGTGTCAAATTAATCCTGATTTCATAAACCATTGTAATTTTTTAATGGAATTTGACTTCATTTTAATAATACCCAAATGCTTTTCCCCCTCTAGGTATTTCATGTATGGTGATAATGTTTACCGTTTAAGAGTTAGCATAGGTGATGAGCATGGTCAGGAAAACATCATTTTTGAGAAAGAAGGAAACTATGGAAACAACTGGAATTATGGACAAGTAACTTTAAATGAAACATCTGATTTTAAGGTTTGTTGAACTGCCTCTTTTTTTTTTTTTTATTTTAGCTAAATTGATATCAGAGTTTTCTGTGTAATGAACCCAAAGTTGCACAGCTTCAAAGATACTTAGTATCATTTAACAATGCGTGCCATCAAATAAGTATTAGCATGCAGAAGACTGGAATCCCCATTTGAATTCTCGCATCCCCTTTTCCTTACTCTGGGATTTAAAGATTTTTGTATTGCAGAAAACAGAAAACCTGATCATTGTCAAGGAACAATGAATGTTATAATGAGAGCTTTCCACAAAACAAGAGTTTTCAAAGCCTATCAAAATCTGCTGTGGAATATAAAATCTCAATACTGATGTGAAGCACTGAGCCATTAGAAGACTTAAATTTAAATTGCTTCAGATTGTGAATCAGTGTTTTCACTAATTACTTACAGATTAATCCACTGAAAGTATGTTGCAGATGGAAGTGATTTTGACACCACATGGTTAACAACTGACCTGACTTATCTGTAAACAACAGGAGGAGATTTATTCCAGACAATTCTTTCAACACCTCTCTTTTGAAAACAATTTCATTTTATAGGTATTTGGGATGGTTTGTCCTGCTACAGTAGTTTTGATTGATTTCTGGCAAGCACTGCCAGAAAGATGCATTTAACATCTAAGGAAATAAATGCATCCGTGACCTGGCTGCATCAGATTTCCAGAAAATATGTGGTCATAACCTCCCCAAAATATGTAACCACATATGATCTCAAGAAGATTGCTATATGTATTTCACCAGCACAAATTCCTTGTTTGCAGGATTGCTTTAAATTCGTGGATATTAAAGAACAGTACAGAACAAACGAGGTTAATTTCAGTTTTTCATGACATTAATTCAGGAGAAGTTTGGCCTGATAAGCAATGCAGAATTGTTTTGAAAATTACATGGATTTATATATAAAAAGGAAAGGTATTGACTATTTTTAAATAATGTTCATCATTTAAATGAAGAAGGTACTACATTCCTTAGAATGATCCACTCAGTTTGCATAGTGCTGCTTTGTTTTGTGAGGAATTCTGTCTCATCCCTGATGCTTTCCCCTGAGTGTAGCACCAGTGTAGCTTACAGTGGAAATAAGAGCATTCAAGAAAAGACAGAATGACACAGTGCAGGAAGCTGAAAAACGTTCATTAAATCATAAAATTCTATTTTTTTTCCCCTGAATTCAGGTTATTTTCGATGCCTTTAAAAGGAGAGGTCCCAGTGATATTGCCGTGGATGACATTGGCCTGACAAAGGGAAAGTGTAATGAAAATAATTATGTAGAGCCAACTGTGAGGCCAACTGTTGCTACCACGCCTTTAGTTCCTAGTAAGTAAACACTAAATCACTGTTGATTTCCTATTACTGTATTTGTGTATCAGTGGATCAGAATTTTCAGCCTCAATTTTATAAAAACCTCTCTTCAGAATTATAGAGTTATCTTCAGAGTAACATACTAAGATCCAGTTCCATGCCTCTCCAGACACATTGTACAGCTTGATCCAGACCCTTCCAGCTGCAGAGCATTTTAGAGGAAAGTACATAGGTTTAAGCTTCCTCAAAACATTCCAGTTTCACAGAGCTAGCCAGGAAAATCTCACAGAGAAAAATAGAGAAAGTACCTGTGACCATCCTTACAAATCTGGATGACTTTTATAAGAGAGAAGAAAGATTGTATACGATGTTAAACAAGTCCGAGCACATTCAAAGCAAAAACCAATACATATATAAATAAAGCTTGTGGAAAAATCATTAAAATATCTAATGGGGCTTGCTTTGTAATTCATTCTGAAAGAGGATGAAATTTTGGGAAAAAGAATTTTTACAAAAGACCTATCCACACATGGCTTCAAATCATTAAAACAAACACTGAGCATGTTCCAGGATTGCCTCTTATTAGATTTACTGTGCCTTTTGAAGCACAGCTGGTTGCTCTCTTGACAGCATTTAGTAAATAAAAATGGCCTAAGATTAAAATAATAGTAAGACTGTTTGCGTTGTATTCACGTTGAAACACTGTATAATAATATTGTCGTTCTCTCAAATCTGTCACCTCCAAATCTACTGCAACAGGACAGGTAAGAAAACAAAACCTTCTAAATATAAGAGCAAAATGCAGTTTTAGAGCTCCATCATGAGACACAGTGAGGTAAAGTTCAACAAGGTGTGTCTGTCAGCAAAATTAAATTTTAATAGCAGCAGTAACTTCAGTCATAATTTCCCAATATGAGTTTTGGAATTTATTTGCAGTTTTTATTGAAGTAATTTTGTGGAGAGATGCTGATGTCTGCCCCCTCCATCAATCCTTCAGGTGCTGTGGGTAAACACACCTCACAAGTTAGCACCAGTCTAATGATCAGGGGTAGAACAGCCCTGCGGTAAATAGTACCTGAATGATTCTGAAAAACACCAAAGGAATATCAAATTATAGATCTTTACCCAAAATATGCTGATAAAATTTTAATATTCAAGAAAAGGACATGTTAATATGGCTTATAACTCCTTATGAATGAGTTTAAAGAGATCCATGATACAAAAGGACAGTCCAAGCTGTTGCTGGCAAAAAAATAGCTTGTTTTCATAACTTTGTTGGGACATACTACTACATCCTATCTGTAACCTGATGAAAAAAAAGCAAATGCTTTCAATCATCTTCAAAGAAGTATGAAATTACTTTGATGAATGTGTACAAGCTTACTAACACTAATGGTTTCACTACAAATGTCATGTCCACAAACGAGACATAAAAGAATTTGAACTGAGTCAATTTCTTTTACTAGAATTAGAGCTTCAGTACAAGTCACTGGCATCATTCACAGTGCCACAAGAGTTCCTTGAAACGTAAAAAAGAATATTTTTGATGGTGGCATAGGGAAGCAGGATTTGCTTTTGTCCTTTGCACAAGACTGTCAGATTACACTTTCATCTAAAACAAATCTAAGATTGCTTTCATCTTTGTGTTAATAACCTGTCTTTTAACACAAACAATGGTGTGTAAATGACAGTGTAGATTCCACACTTAAGATGTGTATGTCAATATAAACTGAAGTTTTGGCCAAAGCACAGAGAAATTTATTTATGCATAGGTCATATATAATTTCTAAAGCGTTGAGAAAATCATCTGTTGTGCTCAACCAAGATTGTTGGTAGAGATTAATATTTGGTTCTCTAATGAGTAACAGGTGTATCAATAACTCCATATGAATTTGTGTTTCAAGATCACTGGAAATTTTTACATTTTTTCAAGACATGAGTGAATTCAATTTCTTCTCTCATTTCTCCATGCAAGACAAAGATCACTACTAGTGTGCCTTACATGTAGTCAACACTAGATCAGATTTCATATGCCGTGATGTTCCATTAAAAAAAGGCAACATCATCTTTATCTGTTGTTCATGGTATTTATAGAGAAAATAATCCTCCTTGTGACCCATATGGCTGTAACATAACATACTTATTAGTCGGGGTGGGAATGTTAACAGTTCCTCTTTCTTTCCGAGAATTTGGCTTTTCTTTCCAGGAGGGATTGGTGAAATTGAAAATTCTAGAAGATGGCTGTTGTGAGGAAATTCAAGTATTTCTTGGGGTTTTTTTTTGGTTTGTTTTTTTTTTTTTGAGCTTTCTCCCAGTGGGATTCAATGGTCAGACTTGGTAGGACTTGTAGATAATGTAGTCCCCAACCAAAGGGCTCAGAGTGTGAGATACTGTTAGATGTCATGGCATGCAAAATTTGAGCCAAAAGGGGTGTGGAGGAGACATTAAAACGTTAGCCAAAGTCTGCTAGTTAAGAAAAATATCAATTTTAATTCAAAGAATAAAACAAAACCAAAACAAAAAAAGGCAGGTAAATCTGTTTTGCTTTAACTACTATTTCCTGAAGCAAGTGGAGGAGCATTGTTCATTTTTCAATAAAGTAATTGTGAGCAACAAAAGTGGGAAAACACCAAAGTTCATTCTGATGGTTCATTCAACAATTCTGATGGCTAAAATAAAAATAAATAGTATTTCTCAATATCAAGTAAAGGTTTTGAACATGAAACTGACATATTTGGATGTAAACCACCATCAAAATTATATATTGAAATAGAATATTGAATATATAAAGTACAGTTAGCTGTGTCCATGTGTGTGAGTGCATGTATATGTGTGTAGACATATCCACAATATTTGCTTTTACAGAAATTTTATCAATTTTTGCCTATAAGTACATATACATCTTTATGACAAAGGTATTTCCTACTAGAATAGCTGTTTTAAGGAAAAAGCAAATGACTGTTTTAACAACCAACAGTGTTTAGCTGTAAAAGTTTTTGGGGTCCTGATGAAAACAAAATAATGGTATGAGGGGGTTGGGGGCTTTTGCTGTAAGTTTACTTGCTAGATGACAAAAAGAGCTTTAGATTTGATTATCTCTGCTGATGCTGAAAGAATAATTTCTCAACCAAAAGGGTGGTCAGGCATTGGAAGGGGCTACCCAGGGAGGTGGTGGAGTCAATGTCCCTGGAGGAGTTCAGGAAACAGCTGGACCTGCCACTCAGTGTATGGTCTAGTTGACAAGGTTGACAAGGTCTTGTTGATCAGTCAAAGGTTGGACTCAATGTTCTCAGAGGTCTTTTCCAACCTTAATGATTCTTTAATTCTAAGATTGATCAGGTAACAAGAAAAGCATACAAGCAAAGTGCATAAATTACTTAAATTCAGGAGCCTCTCTTGACATTTTCTAGCTTTTTTAATACTGTACTAGTAAATGAGACAGATGACTGTGTCACATTCTTGTCTTCATATTTCTGTCATGTGCACAGCTTACAGACCGATAATCATGAAAATGACTTTTAAAAATTATCATTGTTACCTCAGATTGAAAAAGTAAGACAGTAAGTTAATTACGTTCTTAAATGTTTTGTTTTTCAGCTGACTGTGGAGGGCCGGTTGAACTCTGGGAGCCAAACAGTACATTCAGCTCTGCAAACTTTCCAAACAATTACCCTAATTTAGCTTCTTGTAAGTCATTCTTTTCCAAATCTTTAGGAGTTTAACCATATAAAAATAGAGATACTAAATCTGCTTTTCCAACTCAGACGCTGTCAAACAAAAAAAAAGATCTAAGGTATATACAGCGGAATCTTCTAACTGCATTCTCTATGGTACTGAGCAGCAGCTAAGGAAACATGTGCCAGTTGATTAAAAAGGGATGAAGACAAGCATATTCCAATGGTATGAGTCCAGACAGGCCAATTCCATCCTGCCTATTATGTCAAATGCCTTTATGTCAATGCAGAGACACACAAGGTGATGAAAATTCCCATTTTACCATAACCTGGTGTATTTGCCAGGTTAATATCATCACTTCTGCTGTTAAATAGCTCAAGTTTTCTGGAGGCAAAGAATACGCGCATGCATTTTGTAAGGAATTCTGTCCTTATTGAATGATTCTTAACATATTAGTGAGAAGACATTGTTATTCTACAGATGTTACTTGATTTAGATTACGCTAGAGCTGGCAAAAGTGAATGCTTCAAGGTAGTACACTATGTGCTGTTGATGGATAAAGTGAGGAAGAGAGCTTTGTCATTGCTTCTTAATGAAATTTTAATTATTTATTCCTTCGGTCCTGGGGAATAGTGTTGAGATGGTAATCATAAGAGTTGTCATTTTGTGTTTCTGTTCTGCTTGAGATATGGCTCACATTTCTAGTATTCATTTCAAAGTTCCCAAGTGAGACTCCTACAAGTGAAAAAATACTTTTCACTCCATGAAAATATTTCAAATTGGTTGGTTTGGTTTTTTTTTTCACTTTCTGTACGAGATTTCCATAGTATCCACACTTAGATTAAATATGAGAAAGTATAGGCTAAACAGAAGAAAAGAGCTACTTTAACCTGAAAGACAGGCTCTGTGACTGATTATAAAAATTATCTTATGATCAAATGAGGCTTAAGTGTCATGACTATTTGTCACATTGTCACAGTCAGAAATGAATGAGCTTTACTACTTTAGGGAAACTCACAGCTTTTAAATACAAGATTTAAACTTCTTAATCTCTTGGGTGATTATTAATAATTTAGGAGAGACTTTTTCCCCCCAAAGCCCTTCAACACAAAAATGGCACAGTAAATTTAACTACTGAAAAGGTGATTTGTGTGTGTGTGTGTGTTACTATTTTCCAGGTGTGTGGTACTTGAATGCTGAAAATGGAAAAAACATCCAACTTCATTTTCAGGTTTTTGATCTGCAAACTATTAATGATGTGGTTGAAGTCAGAGATGGCAGAGGACCAGATTCCTTACTTTTGGGCAAGTAGCAGCAGTGGGTACTAAAATGAATGTAATCAGACAGCTAGAGGAAACTGAGGGACATAATATAAAGGAAATGAAATTCCTCTCATTTCATTCACACTTTTTGGGCCTCAGAAATTCAGAGGAAAAATTGAGAAAGCATACTCTATGTGACATCATGTTTCCAAAACATTTGCACACACTCAGCTCTCTGTGCAATCCATATGAAACTGACTTCTCAGTAAATCAGACTGTTTATGTGCGTGGACAAACAGAAGGATAATCTTTTAGTTGAGCCTAATTGTTCTGAGCTGATTAGTCAAATCTGGTGCTGGGCTCTGACCATTGCAGTCTGAGAGCAGTTAGGTTTGGGGAAGCAACTACATCCCTGTGGTGGTAGTATTTGCTTTTGAACCCGAAACATTTTCAAATATATATGAACAAAATAGGCTGAATGTACTCATGTTTTCCTGGTGAATAGCTGTCTACACAGAGAAAGGCCCGCTGCCAGATGTCTTCTCTACAACAAACCAGATGACAGTGATCCTCCGGACGGACAGCTCTACAACAGGGAAGGGATTTCTTGCAAACTTTACTACTGGCTACCATCTAAGTAAGCATCTGAACCTTTAAGAGGTTATACCACTGGCCAAATATATTTCAGAAAGCGTGGAGAGTGCAAAGTGACTTTCAGCACTTGCTCAGTAGAAATATGCAAATGTTAAAGAGAAAAAGGCTGGTTACTCATCTGTACGTTGTATTTCCTGGCATGAAACGTGATGAGTTTGTTTCTTAGTGTAATTGGAACAATGTCTATATCATATGAAACTCTGTGATATTGTGTGGAAAATTGAGTCAGTATTTTGACCAAAATCTTTTCAGATATTAAGAGGGCAAATGCTAACTTTCCCTGTAAAAGCCCCAGGAAAAAACATCACTTCGTAAATCATTCCAGGGTGTCAATAATGTGTGTTTAAGTGCATTTGTAAATATTTATTATTGATAACATGCACTAGAAGAGAAAACTGTGTGTGGTAACTCTGATCAAATTTGCAATATGGTCCTTCTTGCATCTTTAAAAATTTGGTCTTCAGTGTGTGAATAATCTGAAAGAACTAGTCTCTTAAATATTTGGACAACAGTGTTTCTGGTTCCAGCCAGATCCCTTCTGAAAGACTCTTGATATTCTTGGGGATTGCAATTAGACTTGTCACTCATAATACAGCAATCAACCCTCCAAAAATATGCAAAATGAAGCGTAATGCAAATTACATGGAACAGTAATGTGCGTGACAGGACAAATAATTATACTAACTCTTGGCCAAATCTTGACTGAATTAATTAGAGACTTTGTATTACTTCTGTGGGAGTCTGACAGGAGAAAAACAGAGGGAAAAAAAAGCAGAGAGACTGTTGAGAGATCTGTGAAGTACCATGCACTTACATGAACAGAAATTCAACAAGGATCTAGGCTCATTTTCTTATTTTAACTATCAGAAATGGCAAGTTTCTCCCAGCTTGTTTAGCCAGTGGTAGATTTTTTATGGATTCACAGTAGTAATAATAATATTACTTTTCTTAATATTTTAAAAAACCTTCACCATTGGTCTACATTTGTAAAATTAACTCTGTTTATTCCCATTGTGCAAGACTGAGAGGTTGGTTTAGATGTACATATGACAATTTTGCTGCTTCTTGTTCTGCCTTCTCTATCATATTTGTTCAGTCCAACAACTCTGCCTTTTTTATCAGCTGGTTCAGCATCTTTGCTGGGCCAGACTTCCCCATATTTCGTAAAATGAAAATTAAGCTTAGCAAGGCAGAATTCTCAGAGTGGCCATTGCCAGTTCTGGTTAAATGTATTAAAAAATTTCCATTTGCAAAAGGATTATGCTTATTCATGATCTTTGCAGCCAAAGGACAGACTAATATCATTAGCATGCTGGCCTAAGGATAAAAGGATTGTCAGTAAATAAATTAACTTTAGAAGAAAAGCAGACTTTTCTTTGCATTTTATTTTTTTTTCTATGAAATATTGGTTTTTTTGAAAAGTAAGAACTACTTGAACAGAAGTAATTTTTGTCAGTATGCAATATAATAAAAACACTGTCATTATTCACAAAATTCTGTGAATAACTGTCATTAGTTATAGACATTGAATGTGTGAAAATCTGGTTCAAGCCTTTTATAAACCATATTCTTCCTCTTCCATTTGGTACAGGCCATGATGATTGATGAATGAATCATTTTATAAGAATATTAAAAAATCAGAAGTAAAGTAATTATCTTGCTTCAAATAAGACTTCTAGATAATTAAATATTTCTGTCAGAAAGTCCAGGAAAGTAAAAGAAACCATTTTTTGATGGAATTTAAGTTTATGACTGTATATTTCCTGTAAATGAATGAAGCCATTAAAAATACTTGGGCCATAGAAAGAAATATAACTTAATAGTTACTCTCTCCCTCATCTGCTTTTATTGTATAACTGATTCTGAAGTAGCTTAATCCTATTTTCATGAATGCTTTCCTCATTCGTTCCTTTTACTTCTGTCTCTTCCACCTTTGCTCACAAACAGGTTTCAGAAGGAGACTGGGCTCTCATTGCCTCTTTGCTCGATTGCTTGACTTGACACACTTTAAGATCTTTAAAATTTGTGAAAGTGCTGAACATTTGAAAATTGACATCATTAGTCACTTTTGACAGGATTTGACTTTTCACTCCTATGTTTATCCCTTGCAAAAGAAGAAAACTACTAACTGAGCAACACTAACTTGAGCAGAAGCTACAAGGCAGAGTGCTATAGAACTTATTCTTAATTAGCTTTTATTTATCTGAAAATTATCTTTATTTTGAAAGAGACATGGATGGAAATGGAAAGAAATCAAAGGTTCTGGATACTATCTACACAATTTTCTTGAGCTGAACTGTAAGATCTCCTGTGAACATCAACCTTCCTCATAATTATGGATTAATTTTCCTTTCTTATTTCCCTTCAGGGGCTTGCACAGTTGATGAGCATCAGTGTGGCAGTGGGAAATGCATCCCGTTGCATAACCTGTGTGACAATGTACCTCAGTGTGAAGATGGCTCTGATGAAGCAAAGTGCAGTAAGCTTTCCTTCATACAAAGAAATCATAGAATCATTTAGGTTGGGAAAGGTCCTTAAGATCATCAAGTCCAACCGTTAACCCAGCACTGCCAAGTTCACCACCAAACCATGTCCCTCAGTGCTATGTCTACATGTCTTTTAAACTCCTCCAGGGCTGGTGACTCTGCCTCTTCAGCCTTCCAGGGCAGCCTGTCCCAATGCTTGACAGCCCTTTTGGTGAAGAAAGTTTTCCTAGTGTCCGACCTAAGCCATGCATATTTGGCAAGAATTGCCTAGGAAAACAGCACAGAACCTCAGCTAATGTAGAATGCTGCAGATGCATGCAGACCATGCCAATTTACACATCAATATCTCATTGAGTTTGTCAGGGCCAGGAGAACAGTCACTTTTCTGAGATAGTATATGGAATCTGATGAAGAACTCTGGAAAAGGTAGGAAGCTCCTCTGTGCTGAAAACTGTAGTTGCTCATAATGGCCTCAAAATTAAATGGAAACTCAACATATGCTTTTCTTCTGTATCCATTTTATATTTCCAAGTTCTACCAATTGTTGCTGTAATTAATTTGAGTTCCACAGCAGAATAAACTCTGCAAGTGCAGGGTAGAGAATAAACATGTCCTTGGTGGAAATTCTCCAACAGATTTGTGAGTGTGAAGCCAAACTGTAACACATGGCACCCTCCAGCCCACCTGGACTCCGTAGAGTGAATGGATGGCACAGCTTCAAAAGCAGCATCCATTGCTCACTGCTATTCCTTAGTTCTCCAGTAAAGTGGTTATTTCCAAAATGCTTGTGTACAGTATATTAATTCATTTCACATAGCAGGGAAATAAGATTCTCTAAACCAATAATTTAAATGTAAAACTAATGCTTAAATAATGTTTGGCCTAGCACAGCAGTTAAACTGCTCTTTCTGACAATCTGCTTTGGAGAACTAATGGAAGATTTAAAAGTGGTATTTAAGCTTAGCACAATTCCTTTGTTTTAAAGATGTCTACTAGGAATCAGATATGTTTTTAGGTGTGTGATGACAGTCGTCATTGATTTCAACATTTTTTACATGCATGTATAGAAATATACATGGTATATGTAAATACATGCAGATAGATAGATAGATAAATAGATGGATGAAGACACAGATTCACTTCTCAAATTAGTGCCATTGGCTATTTTGTTGCAAACATATTCTTCCTTTAAAATGTATAGAATAAAATTCCCTTCAGTTTCTTCTTAAGCAAAGAGAACTTGAATTTTTTTTTCCAGTCATTGCTAAAGATCTGAACAAAGTAACCATCACCTACATTAACATGATGTACATTTTCCCGAAGATTTATTTTGCCACTGATTGTCTATTACTTCATAACAAATTACCTCACATGAAAAGCCTGGGAGATTTGTTTCCAAAAACCCATTTAATCCAAACTTTGGCTAGATCAATCTATGTCTTAAAACAAAATGAAAATTCAATTAGAGACTCTCACATTGAGTCTTTCCAGTGTCCAAAAGCCTTGTTCATTTTCCTGAAACCAATTTCTTATCAGAAGTGGCAATTTGAACTAGACAAACTGTCTTTTCAAATTCCCCAGCTTTTGAAACTTCCAGCCACTGCAAAGAAATGGCATAATTATAAAATACATTATATCTGAATTAAGCAGTTGTTGGATGCTCAATGACTTTATTATTCCTTACCAATAATCTATTTGGAGAACATGGATTTGATGAGGAGAAAGGAAAAGGAGTTATAGTTCAAGTTCTCTCAAGAAGAGAGGTGTCTAAAGTAGTTTGGAGAAATCTTGCAGTGCATACAATTCTGAGATGTTTAAGAAGCTCAAAAAATTAATTTAATTTAATCTGAGATCTATCATTAATTAATCACTGTATATCACTTCTTTCATAAATGCACTCCAGGTGTCACAGAGGCATTTCTGAAAATCTAAATTTTTTATTTACTATTGTGGGTACTCTTTGTGAAAAAACTTTGGTGGAAAAAGGTTTTCTGCACAAGTAAGTTTTTTTAAAACAAAAATATTTTGATGGCCAATAAATGTCAGTGCATTGCATGCTTTTCTCTACATCACAATGGCAATACCTGTCATCTGCCTGAAATGCAGCTGTAGCTGCTAAGACATATATTGACCTTCTTATTATATATATTTTTAATATTACATAAAATTCTTATTTTATATATATGTGTATATGTGAGATTCTGTTGGCCTTGTGATCCAACTTCCTTAGTCACTATGCCAATAGCATAAGACTTTTTACCAATAACTTAATCAGTTTCTGAATTTTTGTTCTGAATATCTTCTTTTGGGAAAAGTTTTTATAGAAGGACTGGTTTTCAGTGAGCTTTTATTATTAGTGTGAGTGTTTTAACTAAAGCTGCAATGAAAACAGTGAAAACTCATAGTACTTGGAACTGGACATCTATTTTTTTTCTGTCAACACTCATTTTAACCTTATTTCCAGTCAGTGTTACTGAGTATCATGGAGCTAGAGCTTTTTGGAAATTATATAATGCTGACTAAGAAAAAAATGCATTATTTAGAGTTGATGGAAAATGTGCTGTTTATTGTCTATTTCTGAGATGTTTGCAAAATGCAAGGTATGAAACTCTCGTGTGGCAGAAATATAGGAGATAACAATAGCATTTCCTTCCTGTGGGAACACAACATTCTGGAGATGCTGGGTTTATTTCCTCTATAATGCATTTTAACTTATTTTGTGCTCTTCATTTGCAATAATAAATCTCTTTACATTACATTTCTATTTGCTTGGTGTGGTTTGCCACCTATCCAAAATGCTTCTGCCCATTTTGTTCTCCAGTGAGATTACTCAATGGCTCTCTGAGCACCGAAGGGCTGGTACAAGCCAGGATTGGGAGGATGTGGCATCTGGCATGTGCAGATGATTGGAATGGAGAGATTTCAGACAGTGTTTGCCAGCTGTTGGGGTTGGGGTGAGTAATAAATATTCATTGTCCTTTGCAACTTGTTTGCTGATTTGTTGAGCGTATATTGGCATTTCCCCCCTCATTTTACTGTTGTATTCTCCAAAAAAGTGGCAAATGTATCTGTCTCTGTCAAGTGGAGTGCTTGGTGTGCCAACAAATTTGAAAGTTTGGCAAACTCTGTTTTGATGGCATTCAGTGCAGGATTGAGGACTCTGAACATGGCAGGTTGGGCATGAGGATACATACTGGAGAACATTGGGAGAGTGATGTGAGTGCATCAGTCTTTTATCACTTTATGTCATCATTTACATCTTCACTTTCATAAGAGTAGCTCAAGAGTAAAGCTGGAGCAGACAGCAGTCTTGGCTGCTCTGCTTTCGTACTGCAGCTGTTCATTCCAAGTAAAAATAATCCCTTGGATATTCTGCTACTGGGCTCCCAATAAATTTCATACCTATCACTAGATCTGAGCCATTGGGAGAGGAAATGGAATTTCTCTTGAGGAACACTTAGAGCAGGGAGGGAGGAGGGAAGTATATGACTGAAAAATAGATTTGGCTTCAGTCACTGCTTAGAAGAATTTTTGGGGGAAACATGGGGATTGTTGAGTGAGGGGATTTGCATTTTTCAATCTATGGTAAAATTTATGGCCTGCATTCTGGCCTTACTTACATCATGTGCTACTCCGCTGTCACCCACTGAATAATAATTAGCTTTCCTGCAGTGCTGAGGTTTTTACAGAATGTCACTCACCCAACTAAAAATCAAATTAAATTCTAAGCTTGCAATTCGTTATTTTGGTCTCTGACCAAAGAAAGATACCTACAAATCCATAGAAAGAAATATAACTTAATATTTACTCTCTCCCTCATCTGCTTTTATTGTATAACTGATTCTGAAGTAGCTTAATCCTGTTTTCATGAATGCTTTCCTCATTCATTCCTTTTACTTTTGTCTCTTCCACCTTTGCTCACAAACAGGTTTCAGAAGGAGACTCTGGGCTCTTCTGATAAATTAATTGTAGCAATTAAAGAGTTAGAATGACTTAGGAAAATATCAGTGTTATTTCAAAAATACTTCTAATTGGATGAATATGTGCTGGTTTGTTGTTTTATTTTTACTTTTTTGCTTTAGATAGGTACTGAGTTTACATAAATATCAGATAGCTACATGCACAAATCCTGACTGTAATTTATGTATGCATGCATGTAAGAACATACAAAGCATGTTTAAATGTGCTTCTGGTCAAATACCTTGCTCTTTAGAGGCCTTTTTCCTCTGATTCTTTCCCCCCCTGCCCTGCCTCCTTTCTCTTCTGGACAGGAGTAATTTTGTGGTCTATTGATTTAAATGACATATTTGATAAGCTTCAACAAACTTTGTCTTCCATGGTACTATACCTTTTAAAAATTACCTCATGCTTTTGTCTCCAAAACATTCTGTGGCAATACCTTTCAGGTTGTCTCTATAAACTACTCAGATGCACTTGCTAAAAATGTTCCTATTAAGCTTCCTAGTTATTTCTTACTGATTCCATTTCTCAGTTCATGACATATTCCCATGGTCAAGAAAAAGTATTTTTAAACCTAACTTGTATCACATTTTTGTAACCTGGGTGCTACTGCAGTTACTGATCCTGCAGCACAGGATAAAATTCTCATATGTGTGTGTATGTATTGGTATATGAGTAGGTGTGTATATATATATATATATATATATATATATGTAACTCCTGTGAGTATCACACAATTCTCACAATTCTGCTTTCCTTGAACCCCCCTGTTGCAGCAGATTTGTTAACAAGCGTCACCATATTTGTTACTAAATGGATGTTTGCAATAACAGGTCCTGAGCAGGCCATAGCTCATGCTCCTACACTGAATTACAGCCTAGAATCATGCTTTATTAGAGAGACAGGCTAAGGCTCATCTAGGACAATTTACTTTTGCTGTTAATTGCTTATACATTTGCTAGTCTCACTTGCTGTTTAATTTATGAAAAGGACTGAGCTGACAGGAGTCCTGTATCATATCCTGATTATTTATGTAGCTGGGCTAGAAAGTGCAGTGTTCCTCACAGGTTCTAATAAATCGCACGTGTGAATCCTTTTGCCTCCATTTTTCAGATACGTGACTGTTGCGTTTGTGATTTACACCAAACAGGAAGCCAGTCTGGGGACATGCTTATCTGTGCATCTACAAAATACACCTTAGGCAAATAATTTACAAATCTTTTTAATGAGTCTGGGGTGCAAGATGAACAAATTGATGCTCTGGAGAAGTCTGACAATAATCCTTTTCTCAGTTTGCACTTGTATCTGTGTGCATCTGGCAGCACTGCTAAAATTTGAGTCTTATCAATATCTTATTTCCTGGAACCAAGAAAATCACACACTGAGCTTTTCACCATTCCATTGGTCAGATGCAAAACAATCCTGTTTCCCTGGGACCAGAGCCAGCTGGGTCTTTGCTGAACTGTACCCAGGAATACGGGTAGACCTGGCAATTTTGTCACACCCAAAAGTCCAACAAGACAGAGAGTTTAGCCTTTACTCTAAAACCCTTAATTCTATTTTCTTCATGAACATGAAACTTTCTTCAGAAGTAAGTGAGTTCCTGGGAATAATTTCCTGGTCTCAGCAAAGTTTTTCATCATAGAATTTGACTCTGCCTACCCAGCTTGGCACTTTACTGCTCTCAGACTGCCTAAAAGGCACTTCCGGGCTGAGAAATGCAGCAGTAGTGACTTTCCCAGCAGGTGGATCATACAACTCTCCTGGTGGCAGAGCTGGGTTGTTGAACACCTCTTTACTCCAGACTCAGCTGATTTGCAGGCAGATTCCAGACTTCATCCTTCCCAGGAGAGTGAGATTTACTGCATTTGAAGAGAAGGAATGGTACAGGTGCTCCCTATGTATTACACCTGCACAAATGATTCTCTTCTTGCTCCTGAGATGTGTAAGGCTAAAGGGCCAGATGGGAGGCTGTCACCCCCCAAAAAATTATGCAGTCTGACCACAAGAATCTTTTTTCCCCATGTTTCCTCAAGGGAAAGCAAATATGTTTCATGGATATGTTTTCCAAACTGGTCATACGAAGTATCACAAAGTATATGATGCAGAATGGGCTATAAAGAAAATCTGGATATGGGTTCTAAATGTCAAAACAATTTATCTCACCAACAGTACACAGAATTCTTAGTTCAAAAAGCCATTGCTATCAAAAAAAAAAAAAATTAACTGGATGACCTTTAAAGGTCCCATCCAACCCAAACTGTTCTGTGATTCTGTGACTCTATGACTACATCTCACTCCCGCTCACTAGCAAACATGACACTATTGACTTATTCCACAGCAATCTTGATTTCAACAGATCTATGAGGTGAAACTTAACTTTTTTTTTTTTTTACTTACATTCTTCATGATACAAAATGTAATTTCATTTCCTTTCTAGACAGTATGATATAAATGTAACTGCACCCCTCAAAAAAAGCAAGACTGTGATACCCCAAGGTTCAGCTATTACTGCCGTTTGGTGTACTAAGTTTTAGCTCCATACACTTAACAACTGGTATTGCAAACCCTTCACTGTGGCACAGAAAAGCCAAAATTAATATTTACTGCTGTCAAAAGAATTAATTAATGTCTCTTTCAATATTATTGTAGCATTAGAGAACTTAGAATAAGATGCAAGACTGGAAGTAAGTAAGTCACATTTTAATCCAAATGAGTTTCAAGTCTCAAAAATGTCCTGCTAAAGGGTCATTATTTCAGGGGGAAAAAAAAAAAACAACCTACCAACCTGATGTTTATTCTGCCAGTATAACGATTTCCCTACTATTGCTCCACTGGTGGAATAGGGTAAATACCTAAAAATATGCATGTGTCTTTTTGTCCCAGGGATGCAAATATGTCATCAGCTGTATTATTCACTGGAGATGGGCCATTTGTCACCATTGCTAAAGGAGGTAACCACAGCCTAATTTTCACAAAAAGGTGGGTACAGTGAGGTTTCTTCCTCGTACAAATGATGGCTTTAAGTATGGTGGTGATTATTTATGCACTAATATATAGCTCAAATTAATTGAAGACTTCATCTGTTTACCGTGGAAATTATATGCTCTTTTAACAAAATATTTCTTATCTAGAAATATATGACTACATAATACAGTAGAATTAAGACTACCTATACATAATATAGAAGAGTTAAGATGGAGTGACATTCACCCACAGTTACAGAGTAGTTGTCACAGTAGGTTCTCTCTGTAATCAGCAGAGAAAAATAAGCACTCCAAAATGTGATCCATCAAGGCATCTCTTAAAATACAATGAGTCACACTCTATAATCCTCTGGCTTTATTGATACAGACTTTGGATACTGTGAGGAATGCTAAAATAAGCCATCCACAGACAGGTATCAATATTTAAACAAACTAGCCCACTCAAAAAATGGCTTCTGGATTTGTCTCCACATTTACAAGTGAATTATTTGATTACATGATCCTCAGAATACATTTGATTCTATTCTAACCTTTCTCAGCCCAAATAACAGCTGAAGTGATTCTGAAGGGTGCTAGGAACTGGTGGTTTCTTGTAGATTAAATGAAAACGTGATGTTAGCCCAGGATTATGTCCTCAGGAAATTGTGGGATTTACAGTACAACTCCCAAGGAGAAAGGCTTGCCATCATCAATTTGAAGAATTTTAATGACTTAAATTACTTTTTTCTGCTTATTAGAGGGTTTACTGTAAAAATTTTTCTGGATTTCTATCAGAAACACTGAGCCAGAAAATTACTGTCTAATTGCTAAAATGCTGGAACCATGTTGAGGACAGCAAGAGCCCAGGTTCTTTCAGTTTCCCTTTATAAACATACCACATAGTAATAAATCAGGAGAGACTTCTTAGTTTCCTATGGTCTATTATTTTGTCTACAGGAAAAAAAAAAAAGTGTTACATTTTATGTTCTAATTAAACTCTGTTAACCCCAAATATTTATCATTCTTACTGGTGGTGAAAGTATCTTAAACTAATGGAATATCATTGGAGGCTATTTTGCTTTTTTTCTTGAGTGAATGTCTAAACCAGCATTGCCACAAGACATCTTGAAGAGCAGTAATGATTTAAAGATGTCTTCTGTTAATACCTATTTAACACTAAAAGTGATTAAAGCAGGAGAAAATGGAATAAATTCATTTATCTTAGTTGTATTTCTGTTGCAGAAATAGGTGTCTTCTCCCATGTTTCATCTGGACAGCTGACAGGAATAATTTTGCAGGGTGGAATGATTACAGATTCACACATGGATTTTGTACATATAACAAATTATAGAAAGATCACACAGATTTGATAATTTAAGCAACTGAATTCATTAACCCGTAATCTAATTATGAAATGTACTTCTCACATTGTCTTTGGTTTTTATTCAAGTGCATCCACCATTGAAACAAAGGAGGGCACATATAATAGGGTTTGAAAGCTGCAGTGACAGAGACAGCAAAAGAATTCTCTGGTGCCCTTAGGTAATGTGATTTTTGGCAGGATAGTTTTGTGACAGCCCCAAATCCTGCCTTTTAGATACATGTGAGCAGATTCCACAGGGACAATTGTTTTTGCCAGTTCTAAGTGAAGATCATGCTCACAGATATCCTAAGTACTCCAGATTTCTGCCTGGCGTGCTGCTTGACAGCTGACACTCAGAGAGGCACAGAGGAGGGTGTTCAGCACAAGCCTCTGGTGCCTTTTGGCCTCTCCTGTGCTGACCAAGAGGCAGCTGAGAACTGTTGGGCTGAAGTGCAGGCAAGGAAGTGCTTTTCCTACTGGGAGCTAGCTTCACAAAGAAGAAAAAGCAGAGGCCAATGAAGCAATTTCTACAAAAGCAACCAGTAGGGACCAGCAACTCACTTTACACTGAAAAAGTAAAATTATAGGGACAAATCTGACATTTTTATGGTTAGTTTGGGTAGTTTATGCATCTACCTATGGGAAAGCATAGGACCAGATAAAAAGATAAAAGACCTAATGTGCAGCACCACTGACCACCCTTTGAAGCCCTATGAAGGTGTCGTGGGAAAGGTATTTAGTTGCTACAAGGTTTATGCAGAAGATGACATTGGTTTCCTGGGGGTTTATGCATTTCTGGTTGTCCTTGATGTTTGTCTGGTTATGAAGGGACACCCTTCTGAAGTCAATACAGATCTGAATACAAGTCACAGAAATTGGTTTCCACTTTTTAAATTACACCTTTAAAAATAGGTACCTACCTTGAAGTGGAAAATGGCAATGTGGGACTATTCAGGGCTGGAGGAATATCTCATTTGCACCTCCCTATAGTGAAGGTTTAATTGGGGAGGGGGTAGGTAGTTACAGTTCCCACTGTACTTCTTTTACCACTATGCCATTGGGAAATTACTGGGTCACATCTCACAGCAGATACCAAATTTTAGAGCAAACACAGTGAAGTGCATCATTCCCCATCACGTTTAAAGTATCCTTCACCTTTTCCATTTAAAAATAGAATGTGGAAATGCCCACTAGAAACAAACTGTTAGAAGAGTTTGGTTTCCTATTTTCCTCTAATTCGTGGTTCTGTTTGTATCAGATTTGAATTGCTAGCACATACACTGTCCCAAGTGTTTCAGATTCATTACAGGCTATGAACATAATATTGAAACCTCTGAGTATCAGAAATGCTTGAGCAGCTTTCATCTGTGATCTTGCGCTCTTCAGACTCTGGCTTTATATCTCTGCTAAATAATTTCTAACCTAGTATATGCAGCTATGTATTTTACAGCAACATTATTCAGCAATATAAAACTAACCTCTTAAATTCTTTGGCCACACTGATCTCTAGTGGTAAGGCATTGAAAACATCTCAAAAGGTAGGAAAAAATACCGTAGGCAGCTATAACTTTATTGCAAATCTGTCACGGACAGATGACTGATTTCCCTAAAACACGAGTCTACTTTTATTTCCATAATATAAACCAATTAAGTGCTCATTGAAGAGGAATATGTACATTTAATGTTGTATAGCATATAATGTTGCATATTTAAAATATAATTTAAACAGGTAGCATTAGTTATTATACTTCACAGGTTGATATTGCTAAAGGAATGTACTTTTATATATATGATTATATAAATTTCTCTCTCTGTGTGTATGTGTATCTATTTGACAGTCAGAGTTATTTGGTGTGCAGATACTTATGATTTAATTGCACTTTCATTCTAGAGAACAGTGTTTGGACAACCTGGTGGTTCATCTGCAATGTAACATTCAGTGTAAGTACACAGAATACAGGAATATTTCACAGAGACATCAAATTGTTCAGACCACAAAGCCTAATGTTTATAGCTTGAATAGAAAGGTTAGGGAATGGACTATAAATGCTATACTCATGATTATATAAACACAGGAAAATTTAGTCTTCACTTGATGTCAGTGTTAAGTGTACACCAGAGATGGACCTGTAGCAAAAACATATATAAAATAAATGTATAAATATTCCAGAAGGTCTGAGGAAAGAAAACATTCCACAGTATTTTTGAATAGCAGTTCAGATTCTAGGAAGCCTATTTTTTCCAAGAAATTGACTAGTCTAATGAAATATGTTACATCCCCTTTATTTTTTATTTTATTTAATTTTATTTTGCTTTAATCTTAGCTTGTGGAAAACACCTGGTAACTCAGAATAATCAAACAAGAATTGTAGGTGGAAGTGACGCCAGAAGAGAGGCTTGGCCTTGGATAGTTTCACTCCATTTTAATTTCCAACCTGTTTGTGGAGCTTCCCTTGTCAGTGATGAGTGGCTGGTGACAGCAGCACACTGTGTATATGGGTAATGTTCTTTTATGTGCAAGCTCACTAAGGAGGCATCAGATTATGAACAAATTGTGACACTGATATGAAAAATTAACAACTAACGGTTTAATTACCACATTTTGAATCACTTGTGGGCTTTACTTTCTGGTAAATCCTCAGTCCTTACTTTAATGCAGAGAATCACAGAAACTAAGCAGCCTTTCCTGAACAATAAGGAATTGCATTTTAAATTTTTAATACTGAGCATTGGTACTTAATCCATAATTATTGTGAGCCTCCATAAATTAGGTGAATCCCCACCAGTGGTATAAAGGGTGACATCATATCCCATAAAGTAAACCCAGAATTCCTGCTGTATATTATCATGGATTGATCAAGATTTACTGTGCATCACTGGAATGAATCTTGATTTATGTGCATTGATTAGGCAATATTGGATATCCTCTTGATGGTGCTATTTTTACCATTCAAAGAAGTGATGCATATTTAATATTTTCTAGGATTTGCTTTCATAATAGCTACAATAAAACAAGTGTTGTAAAAGACATACAGAAACTGGAATGGCAAAAAGAAAATTAATATTCAAAATTACAGTAGAGCTTTCATTACAAATAGCTAAATAGTAAGGCAGTGGAGACTGTGCCAAAATATTAATGCTGCCTCATGGCATGACAGGAGCTACATTCCACACAAAGTAACTGAAATGAAAAGGATCAAGCCCTCTTAATTTCCACACAATAAATCCACAATTGTCTTGATACTTCCTTTTCACTTGAATCGCCTTTATATTTTCACCTAAATCTAATTTTGTCATCTTGCCTTTGCTAGAATTTTCCTAAATTGAAGCTTGCCACTTCATGTCTTCTGAACATTAAACACTCCTAGTTTAGAACAAAAGAACATCTTGATGTCAAACCAAAAGAGAAGCAGAAACCAATTCAGTCCAACAATCAGGCTGAAAATGTACTTTTTAAACCATAAAGTGATTGATTAAAAAATAGCGAATATTTAACTTCTCAGACAATTACAGCCTCAAATCAGCATGTGTAGAACAGGAAAAAAAGATGTAGATTATTCCATATTTTGTCTTAGCATATCTTTCTTGATTTAGATTTAAAAAACTAAGAGACCAGTTTTCTATGAGCTGCAGCATTTCCAACAACATCTCAGTCCTATTATTCTTTAGACATTCCATTACCATTTTCTAACTGGGACCAATATTAATTGCCTGCTGGGCAGTCAGCAGTATTCTTCACAGTGCTTAAAAAGCCATGGTAATTTAGTTAATGTATTTTCCTCCTCTACACCACCGTCTGATTAATTCATTATAAATAATGCATTACAAGTTCACCATAAAGAAATCAGCAACTTATATCTGCAGCGTGGATGTTTAAGATGGTGATAGTCTCATGGAATTCTATGCACATCTACTCTGTTCTGTTTATTTGACAAAACATGCAAATGCTATGGATTACTGCGAGGCTAAATATCAGCATTTTATCTAATACATGTTTTTCAAAACTCTCATTAATTACTCCTAATTGTGAATACTCCTTGAAACTTGTAGGAGACAATTAAAGCCATCCCGCTGGCAAGCCGTTCTTGGCTTGTACGTTCAATCAGATCTGGCACAGCCTTCAACAGTGGTGCGAAACATCGACAGAATAATTATGAATCCTCATTACATGAAGCAAACAAAAGATAGTGATATTGCTCTGCTGCACCTTCAACACAAAGTGCAATATACAGGTGAGTTTTTATTTTCCAAAAAAACCCATTTATTCTATTATGCAAAACCGTGCTAAGCATATGGGGGAGGTGGGGAGTCCACTCAGTACTTCCTGGATATCTTGGCCAAAACGTGGGTTTGAATTAATGAACTTTTTTCTGTTCTGACTTCATCAAAATCTGAATACAGGGAAGAGGTTGAAATTGATTGCTTGTTTCTCATTCACAGATTACATACAACCTATCTGCCTACCAGAAAGAAATCAACAGTTTTTGCCAGGAATTAACTGCTCCATTGCTGGCTGGGGAGATATTAGGAATGAAGGTGGGTCGTCTGCTTGGAAAACTCTGACAGGCATGGACCTGTGAAGCAAAGCTTGTTCCTATTCCACAGGAGTTGCTAAGGTCAAATAGTTTAGAGAGCTATTCTTCCATATGAAAATGTAGGAATTATTCCATTCTACTATTCCTTCTCTGAAGCAAAATTATAGATAAAACATATTTATTAGAAGAAAACATGCATATCTAAGCTCATTAGGCTATGAATAAAGCTTATTACATCCACTTAGAAGTTATAATGACTACTTTTCTCAACATGAAATATGTACATCTTGGTTCCAGATATTGGGTGGGGGAAGAAGATGATTAGTCTTTCTGACAATGTGCAAATGATTTTCCCTAGAAGTCAAGAAAACTGACTGCAGTGTGAAATGTATGTTCTCTTTGTATGCCATATGCTCCAGATTTGGAGACTCTCTGAAATAATAAACATGCCATTTCACTTCCACAGTGGAATACATTGACTTCTACATTAAATTGCATTTAAAATTTTTGGTAGGAATTAATAAAAGAAATTTTTATAAAAACTTCAAATAACCAAAGTTACACAATGAATCGTGAGGAAACACAGGACAACTCACGTTCCTAAGCCTTTAATCATCCCTTAGATCTCCCCAGAGTGAGTTCATATTCATTGATTTTAGTAATCTTGATTTAATTATGACAAAATTCAGTCCCATTACACAAATGAAAGATGGGATTCAGTTAACGAGCCCTGTTTCCCAGTGACTGTGTTACAGGGGCATATGCCTGAATAGTACAGCAGTAAGGCAGGGATTCCTACTGCTCAGGAGCATGCTGAGCATGCTGGAACAGGAACAAAACCATCAGTGTTCCCAGCGGGATGTAGGCATTTAATGCCGCAGGTAAATGTACTTTGTATTTTCATCAGGTCCCCCTTCAAATATATTGCAAGAAGCAGAAGTCCCTCTCATTTCCAATGAAAAATGCCAACAATGGTTGCCAAAATATAATATTACTGAGAATATGCTCTGTGCAGGATATGACACGGGAGGAATAGATTCCTGCCAGGTAAGTAGAATCAACTCATTTCCACTGCTGGCATAAACCACATCTAGTTACTGAATAAAATGCTCCCTGATCCTCCCCTTATGAAAATCAGAACAATCCCTGTCCATGAATGTCATTTCTACACACAATATTTTGCCCATTTAATAATTTATCAAGATACAAGTTTAACTTTTTTGTTGTGTGTGTGTCATCAAGGCATAAACAACCTTGGAGGGAGATAAATATGACGACTGGAAATTTTCTGCATTAAGCTTTGAATAATTCCTGCTGAGTAATTCCATGAAGGAGAGGAGCACATGCTTGAGGAAATGCAGAGAACAGAGAAATAAGTACCAAATAGACTGAAGTCTCAGAAATGCTTCATTAAGGGAGAGAGAGCAAAGCTGCTTTTCCCCTGTAGACTCTGGAGGTCTTTCCTAAGTGGACACCACAGTATTTCAGAGAGGCTGCCTTTCTGCACTGATATACGTTCTTGTGGGTTTAGTTTTTATCCATTCCAGCTCTCCTTATAACACACTGCTTCTCTTTGAGGATGTACTCAGAGTTGGCTGCCACATGATTTTTCTTCCAGCAATATGGAGTCTGTGGCATGGAGACTGGCTGGCTTTCCTCAAGCCTGATGAGGAGCAACCTCACATAATTCCTATTGCCTTGCCCTCCCAACCTAAGCCTTCACCAGGTGCCTTGATTTTGCCTAGTTTAGTCCAGAACAAGGACTGTGTTCAAGCCTAATGTCGTTTCCCCTGATGGCTTTCCTCTTACCCTTTTTCCTTCTGAACCTTATACTGAAAAAACCCCCAAACAAACAGTGTAGCACCACAGGCTGATTCAGAGTACAAGTGACCAGCACTGTGATCAATGACCAGTCAGCCATGAGCAAAGATGAGCAAGTGAGTCCTGATAGCACATCCCCCTTTAGGCTGCTGTCACAGCCTTTAATGCTCTGGGATGCCCTAGAGTTATGGGCAGAAGTATTTTAATGGCTGAGTCCTTGCAGAATTCTCTAGTAAAGATCCATTCACAGGGCCTGAAGAAGACACAATTAATACTGGTTCAACTAACTCGACAGACAAAGCAAAATAGTTGTTGTTCTCTTTCTCGTCAAAACAAGATACCCATGGCTGACTCATCCCCACTCAAGCTAAATCAAATTCAGTCTCTATTGCAATGCTACATCTGCTAAACTGTTGAAAAGGAGGTGAGAGGAAAGGACACCTTCTCTTCTGGCAATCTCATTATTTTGTTCTCTAAATTTGAAACTGCAGAAGCTCTGGGGTGACTGAAAATAGAACTGTGTTTTGGCTGAATACATTCAACTGAAAAAAAATCTTCCACATTTACCCAGGCTTTGTGAAATATGAAGGGCTGAACATAAAAGGAATAAGATTTTTTAAAAAATCACTTGAAGCTCAGTCCTGTATTGCAAAACTGATGAGAGCCTAAGGTCACATCATTTAAAAAATAAAGAAAAAAAAAATAGATCGTTTCAAGATTTTTTTTTCACATGGAAATATTTCTATTGCTTTCACTTCTTGGTGCCTAGGACATACAGGAGTACAGCATCTATGATAAGGAACAAAATAAACCAACATCATAAACAAGCTCTGCTTCAGAGTTGACACTATTTACTTTTAACTTTTGAATTTCTTATTGCAGGGGGATTCAGGTGGCCCTCTGACATTCAAAGATGGGGACAAGTGGTTTTTGGTTGGTGTAGTATCATTTGGCGAAGGGTGTGCACTTCCCCAACGACCAGGAGTGTATGTTCGAGTCACCATGTTTGTGGACTGGATCACAAAAATCATCTATTAGCTTGATATTTTTCAAATATAGAAATGGAATTCAAATTAAATGTTGATGTTGAGATGTTGAAAGTAAGATATTGCATAATGATGTAAACTAGGCTGCCATTTCAGTCCCAGAGAGAAACCGAATAAAAATGTTCATCTTGGTGAGGAAAACATTGGTAACTTCTGTTTGTTAATAACACCCATTTCCAACTGAGCATGATATTTCAAAAGAGATGCTGTGGTTTTGCTAATAAATAGTTTTGTCATTTTACTTTTTGTTTTATATAAGATCTTAGGAAAACCGATTCTTTGAACATCAGTGCATTAACTGCACAATGGAAGGCTTTACAAAGCATGGGCAGTAAAAAGGGTTTGCAAACTGTAAATGCTTTAGTGGAAAAGAATGAAAATTATTAATATCAGGTGAAATATTATCTGGTTTATATTTTTAAATTGTGTTTTTCAATGTGCAATTTCATATTAATGCATAGTCAACTCTTTCCAGCAATCTCTCTGCATATCAAACTGAAGATGTATGTTACCTCTTTAAACTGGGCTCACGAGAGTTCCTCTGTCTCGCCTATTACAAAAAGCTCTGGAATGAGGTTTATGGATTGTGCAGAAAGGCTGACCATGGATCACGCTGCTTTCTAATGAATGAACTGAATGTCAGCCAAAAGTTCTCTCTTGTGTAATGTGTTTGGAATTAATAGAGTTAAAAAAGGATTGAATAGAGCTTTTCCGTTTTCTTTCTAGGCAAGCGTTTGGCAGTTATTCAAACAATTATAGAGATGCGCTTGTCCACACCCAACCACAGACGCACAATACCGCAACTTCCTCTCATAAAAAGTTATGTTTTTAAAAACATTTGACAATAATGAGTACCAGCTCTTCCTCGTGAATTATAGTGTTCCTATATTACAGGCTTACTGGGGATTTTTAACACAGATTTTGTGCTTTGTATAAAAACTAGCAGGGTATCCCATTACAGCATTCTAAAGGGGAAAGAATATGAAAACCAAAATAAAGGGTTTATCTTCTCGAGGTCTTTTATAAATAAGTTTCTAATTAAAATATAATTACCTACTTGTTCAAATGCCTTAAATTCTGTGGTGTCTTAGTATAATATGATGCACTTCTTTATTGCTGTTTTCAGACTAGTGTAGGAATGTAATGTATATATCATTCCACAGTACCAAAAATACAAAATGCATTCTCACTTACTGTGTGAGTGTATCTACACATATACATACAGGTGTATGATTGTTGTATAAAGCTCCTGGATTTGGTTCTTGCAACCCTAAACACAGGTATGAAATGCTTGCAAACACAGGTTGGCCATCACTGATAAAAAAACAAGCCCCAAACTGTTTTCATGTCTTCGTAAGCATTAGACAACTAGGTCCAGACCAAAATCTGCAGCTTTGTCAAGACATCTATGATCACAAAGAACACAAATATACATAGTTATGACAGAGAGAAGGTAAGAAAGTGTTTTAGAAACAGTCTCTCATATGAAACACACAGGTTTTTAACATTAAAATATTAAATTTGCAAATTCTATCTTTCATAGTGGACCACTGTTTCTCCTATTACTCTGAAAAGTAGAGCATTTTGCTATCAGTATAAACTGATTTGGATGAAGCAATTCCATTAAAATGTAAAGTAAAATATTACCTAATTTTTGCATTATTTACCGTACATCACTATTGTACACTGTGTTTCAGTCTGTTAATGAAATACAAAAGCCAGCTGAAAGCAGATCCAGTCACTAGAAAATGTGCTTCCCAGGAATACAATAAGTTATTTTTATTTTTCTGCATTTTCTTGCTTCCCAAAATGCAAAGCATAAATGTATTTATATATATATATAAATATAAATGTATATTTACATTTATCAATGTAAATATACATTGATAAATCACCTCATCAGACTGAAAAAGTTCTATTATAAACCCTGGCATGAAAAGCTCTATCATATAAACTATCTTAATTTAAGAAACCATTTTATTCCAACTAATTATTATCTAGGTAAAACTAACATAACCTTAGGCAATCACATTCTAGCCTTTGGTCAACATCCATGGCTTCAGTTGCCTGCAAATTAACCTGTGGAGAAACCAGTCAATACTATCTTAAAACACTTGAGCAAAACAGATTATTTGCAACTGAGTCAGTTCCAAGATGCTTGGAAAGAGAGGATGGATATGGTGATACATATGGAAATATTTTGTCCCAACATTTCTTATTTCTACATAAAATCTGAGTGCACTACAACAGAAGCACTGGATGCCACTTCCCCTCCTGCCTTCACACAGAGTTTGAGACAGGTCTGTGCTGATGCCTGCCCAGCCATCACTTTCACTCTGTAAAAAAAACTGCTGAAGGTATTTGCATTCTCCTAATTGCTGCTTCAAAATCATTTCTGCTGCCATTAACCATGATATTGATAGTGACTTTACATGTCCTTTGGAAGTATAAAGTATGAAGAAATAGTTAATCTTTAAGTTAAAGGGAGCAAATCCTTCAAGACCATAAAAATTAACTAAGTTCTTTTTACTACAACTCTTCCCAAGAAAGAGGTATCTCTTCCCCTCAGCTGAATTGAGCAATATTTATGTCAGTACTAAATCAATTCTTGTCTTGGTGATCGTGTAGGATCATTGTATTTTCTCAATGCAAAGGAAACTGAAGTAGGGGATTGAACAAAGAAGTTGCCACTGACTGGAAGGACTACAGAATATTTTAAGTAGGAATAGCAAACAATATTTAACCTGAACTACAGGAGGAGGTTTCTTTGAAAAGGAAGCAAAACCACAGCTTAACAGCAGCTTTAAGATGCTTCCAGAAGTGCTTCAGCAACTAATTGCACAATTAGTATTAATCGTATTGAACTTTCAAATATTTTTTCTGTACTCAGAAAAATTGAGGCACATTTGTGTCCGAAGTGATGTGGTGAACATCAGCCAGCACAGTGCAGGCAACCCATCAGTTCTGCTCGAGTCAGTCTCTCCCCAACATCCACTCAGTGGTAGTTCTGAATCTCTGTTAAAGACAGCAAGGTTGAACTCAGGCTCTTGAACTCTTGCTGCAACGGCAATAAAATCCCTTAAGTTTTTGCTCTGACACCAGATTGTCACCCACAAATCAACCAGAGTGCTACTGCCATCACCCCAGGCTGCTCCTAATGACTAGCACAACCATTCTTAAGGCACAGAAAGCTCTTAAGGAATCAAAGAGAATGGACATTAATGATGTTAATCATAACTCTAAAAGACACCTTTAAATGCACCACAGTTACCTCTAAATCTATCCATCAATTAATATAATTAATGCTTTTCTAGGTAATAGTCTGAGTAATATTGGAATCAATCTATTAGTGCCACTTCCAAGAAAAAAAACCTTTGTCTTCTCTTTGTTCCAATACTACATTATTCCTAACAAACTATCAGCTATATTTAAATAACCTTTAATGTCTTTGCACATAGACTTACTGAAACAGTAATTTTAATCTTAAACTCTTGCCCACTCTGGGGTTTTTTTTCCATCAAAAAGTATTTTACTTAAGTAACAACTAATAGCTGCCTTTAAAGGATACACTGTTAATGAGGTATCACTTTCCAAGTTATTTATGTTGACCTTAGGCCAATATGACAAAAAAGCTATAGTCATTCCCGGGCAAAATTAATTCATTCTATGACAGCAAAGGACTTTGAAGAAGCCTTGAATTTTTCCACATCAAGTTGATGTCACAACATGGCGGCTGTTTCTGTCAGCAGCCATGTTAATAGTTAATAAAATAATATTTGTTCCCGAGGTTCAAAAACTGTATTAAGTGTGCAAATAAATACTAAACAAATATTTTGTATCAAACTTTTATGCAAAGATAAATAATTGTTACACTGTAAAATTGTCAGTTCCATTTACTGTACATTGACTAAGATACAATTCATGAGAGACTGAAAGAAACAGAGGAGGTTTGTTTAACTACAGTCTTAAAACTACATACATTGTGGATATTTCCCCATAAAAACTTCAAATGCTCTGTTCATTTCATTGCTCACAACTAGCTAACTTACATCTCTTAGCAAAATAAACACATACCCTTTATTTAGCAAGGCATATTTTGTTACTGAATTAATAAACAAACATTATATAAAAATGATCTGAACATTTGCCTCAAGGGGGAGCTTACAGTTCATTCTTGTAGATCCTTTGCATTTTGCAAGCCATTCCAAGCTAATGTTCTTTGACGACATTATAATACAGCCTCACAAAAGGTTATTTTTGCTTTGTTTTCAGTCAGTAAACCATTATACCTCCATGCTACTGTCCTTTCTAGGCGTCTTTGAAATCCATAGTGTGGACTGGTTTGGACTGGTTTTTGTTCTTCCTTTACTGAAAAATAAAAATATAAACTATTTTCAGTGCATGTGTGCCTTTCCAGTCCTGATTCAGTTTTGTGATCAGACCTGAGCGTTTCATCCCCAGATCTCAAGGCCACTGGTGCTTTCACAGTGTGGGTTCCCCAGCCACAGTGGCACTGTTACCAAAGATACCAGACCACCCATCTTAGCAGTGCTACTCCCAGGAACTGTACGGAATTGGCCTGTATGGATTTTATTTTATTGTTTTCCAGTTCCCATCCAACCACACCTCTTGTACAGAGTGGTCTTTTCAGAGAAGGGCGTGGACTCAGTTTGACCAGGGCTGGTGGGAGCTGAGTACTTCCCTTGTCTGGGGGGAACCAGAGCACACACACCCCACTAAATCCACGCCCAAGGTGCAGCCCACCCACCCCAGGGGGTACCACAGCCCTGCCCACCCTGCGTACACCAACGAGGTCACTGCGCACCCCCCCATGCGCCAGCAAGCCTCTTCCCTTCAGGGCTTGACCTGACATCTAATGAAGCGATGGCACATGAATCAGACTCCTAGCAATGAATGACTGGTAGAAAGCTTCCTTAGGGCTAGTTTTCAGTCAAAACTGTCAATAGTAGGTTTTGTGTTTGGTGTTTTTTCAATTAAAAAAAAGATAAAACTGGTTCCAAAAATACTTGCTCTGCAATACTGCCAAAGTGTTCACTCTAGTTTTTTCAGGGAGCCCTGAGGCACCCTAAAAGTTTATGGCAGTTTTTCCACATGGCTACAACTGCCACAACACACTATCTTCCCTCACTTAGACTGGCAGATGACAGTGCACTGCAGTCTACTGAAACAGGAGTCACTTCAGGAGCCATTGCAGCTGCATTTCAATGAAAATGCTTCAGTCTCTGGGTGGAATATTTTACACTGATGGTTTTTTTTTCCAATTAAGTAAAAACCAGAGGAGGAGAAGTAGCCCTACATAACTTTGTAAGGTGGAAACCTAAGACTCCCAACAGTCCTATACATTCAGTTTTACTCCTTTCCTGGTGTGTAAATGCAAGCAAGTCTGAGTTGATTTAAAATGTACTTCGAGGGTGCTGAATGCTACAGTAGTTTTCAATCCCTCCAGACTTACCTCTGAAGTCCTACAAAGTAATGCATTATGCACCTGAGCCCATTGGAGTAATTGAAAAGACTCCCTTTGGCTTCAGTGGACTTTAGATCAGGCCACAATGCTATAAACAAAGCAATTGCAATGAATAAAGTAGTTCCAGCGCTTCCTTCTTAAAGAAACGAAGTCACTACTTCCTTCTGGATTAATCCAGAAAAAGCAGGCATATTTCATAAATTAATGATGAAAGGCTTTGAATGGAGAGTCCTTGCCACACAGCAGGAACAATTTCTAAATACCTTGGATCAGAACTTGAGCTGTATCAAATGAGCTTATCTTCAGCAAACCTACGCTGATTTTCACAGCTGGTTCAGGAAACAGATTTTAGTGACAAAGGTAAGAGGCAATAAATAGCTTGAGCATATTGGTGTTTTGACCATCAAATGCAATCATAGAAACTGAGAAATATACCAGGTTGGAATTTAAACTTTCTGCAAGGCATTCAGATGATAATGGAGATGGGTCTTTGAAGCAGTTTCTCCTTGCTTCCCTGGAAGAAATGAAAGGGAGAGCATCTAAGCATGAATGAGCTGATCATTTCGGCTAGCTACAGGGACGAGGTGTTGCTTTGCCTTATTACTACCCTTCAAGAGCCCAATGCCAGGCAAAATTAGTCATGACCTTTCAAGCTAGGCATGTCCTGGTTGGCCATGGGTTGTGGCTTTCAGAGGAAAGGTCACCATGCTGTGGAAGCCTAAAAAAGAATGAGAAGTCAGGGTCATGTGGAAAGTTGGGGATCCCTCCTTCCCCACCAGGACAGAATCCCTTTCCTAAAGCTCTACATTATCCAGATGATCAGTTCAAGTGATTGTCTCTTTTTTGACTTGCTTTTTTTCCAAGAACTGCATATTTGTGATGAAATAAAATGATTTGCAAGGCAGTCATAAGAGGAGATTGAAAATAGATAGGAAAATATTTTTTAAAAAACAAAGTTTTGTTTCAACAGATAAACAAAATACTTCATTTTTGGTGATAGTTTTTTTAGCTAAATGATTTTTAGAAATGGTTTAAGTTCTTTAATTAAAGGTTTTGTTGCAACTCAAAATGGACATTCTGGGAACAAAAAAAACCCAAACCAAACAAACAATAAAAAAGAGAACCCTGTTTTGCATCAAAACCATTTTGTCCTTAATTTTTGTATCATTTCATCTATCAAACTAATCAGCTAACAGAAAAAAGGGCAATCTTCCAAGGTGAATTTCCAGTATCTGTGTTATGCAATTTTGAAGTCTAGGAAGTTCAGATGAATTACTTCTGGATGAACTGCTATAGCATCAAAGGCCTGATCAAAGCCCACTGAAGTCAACACTACTGTTTCTATTTATTTCAGTGGGCCGTGAATCTCTCATTGTTTTCCCAGGGGTATTTAAGGGCTGAAGCTTTTCTCAGATGAGAAAGACCTGCCAGAAAAGGTACAAACATATACCATACTTACCAAGAAATCCATGGCCATCGTAATAAAGGTTCCAGAATTCAATCACTATATGATTGCTATTATTATACATATTATTATTTTATTACTCTTTTTTTGCTTTGAGCTTCCAACCTTCTGCAGCCCCACTGCTGAGGTTTGTACATGGCCTTTCACAGGCCTGTATTTGCCTGTCATAAGACAGGTTGGAAAATGCACATTTTCCTTTTCTTTATAGAAAATGCATAAAATAAAAACTCAATCTAGCTTATTATGCAGACGTCATCATATCTTTTTTTATGGCTACTTGTTTCCATGAGACATGGTACCAAGGAGTACTGCAAATATCACTGTACACTCACTCATACAGACAGAAAGAGTCTTCATATGTGAAGTGTTTTCTCACCTGAAATAAGGTACGACAGCTATTGGCAGGAAATATTAAGTAAAAACCATAAGAAAAAAAATAAAGGCTAAAAACAAGGAGGAATTTTGTTTTCTAATTTCTTAAAACAGAGATATCGTATTCCTTTTAAGTATTCCTGCTCTTCAGGAGGGACAACAGCTTATGAATCTGTTTATTACTCTTGATATTTTACCAAAATAGCATTTATCTACAAATCATATTCCAGTTTAAACTCTTCTGAATTACATTAACTTGAAACCACTTCCTGAATTAAAGGATGAAAATGATATTTGAAAGTTTCAGAAAGACTAGTTCAGAAAAAAAAAACTTTTATGCTGTCATATCTTGACATATCTATATCATATTTTGAGAAAAATGAAAAGTCCAAAGAATTTTAAAGCATGAAGCAAAGTAGATTGTATTTCAAAAGGCTGAAGTGTTTTCTCTTTGCATAACAATACATCTGCTTGATATCACAGATATGGACACACACCTATTTACTTTATGCATCCTCTTTAGCACCTACACGATGTACAAAGGATGTGTCAATGGTGTGTGGCTCAAGGAATGTTTTTGCTTTTCTGTTTCTCTGCTTAGTGGTCCATCTGTTGTTTGTATGGTACGTGCAGTGGAACAGCATTAAGCAGCAGCATTAAGCAGCTGCTGGCCCTTAGATTTATCCTTGGAATAAACTGTACTTTAGGTTAGAAAGTGAGTAGTCCTTGAGTTCACCCTGTATCTGTGAGGGACCCTGCTATTATTTGCCACAGCCCAGATACTTTATAGGTGGTAATCACAATGAAAGAGGTGAAGTAAAAGTGCTGACAACAGCCCTGCCTATCAAGTGGTCTGCAAAGAGACTTTCTTTAGAAACAGGTGGAGTCCCAACAGCAACATACGTTGAGACCTGGAATTATTTCAGCATATTGTGGAAAAGCCTGAAGGTGAATGTTCAGCTGTAACAGCTGTAAACTACTTGGATTTTAATAGATGAAAAGATGCTTATTTGCATATTTGGGGATAGATGTAAGCAGTCTTTCAGTAGGAATAGCATGCCAATGGAAATATGAATTCTGCATTATAAAGCCACTATGGATGAGTGTATTTTACCTTTTATGAAGCATCTGGAAACAGCAAGTCCCAAAAGCCACCAGTATCAACAGCAGTAGTGGTATAGTGGGTATTACAACATAAATTAGATTCGGAATTATACCTACAAGACAAAAGTTTTCATTAATGTCTCCCATGTTGAAATGCTTTTAACCATGTGAGTAAAAATCTGGAGTAAAATAATAGAAATACATTAACTTACACAAAAAACCACATATATTCCTTCTATAGGAAGAGCTCCAAAGAGAACTCAGCAGTATCAAGAATAAAACAGCACTTGAGTTATGTGCAAAAAGGTCTTCTGATATTTTACAATTTCATAATTCAAAATTCAAGTATTTTAACACAGTTCAGTTCACAGGCTATTTTTACAGTCCATTTTAACTGTAAACTCAGTTGTCTTTGTATGTTGGATTCCCTGCCCATGTGGGGCCACAGGAGGAATGAGACTGGCTCTCATCTTCCCTTTTCCCTTAAAAGACACATCTAACCTCTCCTTGATTAATGAGGAGAGCTAAAGGTGCTCCTCTGCAGGTCCCTGGACAAAAGGAGTGGGAAATGGTATAAGCTGAGACTCCATTATCTGTCTACAATAGAGGATGGGGCCTGCAGCTTCCAGAAGGGTACTGTTTCGCAGGAACTGTATGCCTGTGTTTCATACTAGCACACATTTAATGTACAAATTGTGGAGAATTTCTTACCCATTGCCCTATTTTGAAAATATTTTTCACTAGTAAGAATAAATGTGAATATTCAGGTTGTGTCCGAGTTTTAGAGAGAGAGTCTTTGCATAGTTTATATTAAATGGCATTATTGATTTCAAACCACTGTTCATCAATATATCAATTCCTCTGGGGTTACAAATAATGGAAACACCAGTTAGGAAGCTGGCTCAAATCCAGACAACCAGTAGGGGAACAGAGCACTCACTTTCCCTAATCCCATGGTGCAATCCTGTAAAATCCAGAGTTGCTCCTTAGACATGTTCAGTTCCTTGAACTAAAGCCATGCTACAGCCTTGGGACTCCATCCGCAAGATAAATTGATGAATGAAGCAGCCAGGGGCATTGCAGAACCTGGGCAGTAGGTACCCACTTCCCAAATATCAAGTGTCATCTCTGCTGGGAATCTCAGCAAGGCACTGAACTCCTCTTAGCATGTGGTTTTCCTTAAAGCACAGGATACTTGGGGGAGCTAGGGACACAGTTTGGTGAGACAATGATATAATTTGTTTCCACAGTAACTAAGAATGTTATGTAACTTGAAATGTTATTCAAATATATGCATTTTCAGGGCACTTCCCAGGGAAACAGACTGTTTCTTCCTATTGACAAAAATGGAAACTGAAATATTAATTTAATTCCACTATTAATATTTTTAGCAGAACACTAAATTCATATGAACACATTACCTGTTTCAGTAGCAATAATATGATACTGATCTTCTGGTTTGCTTGTGTCATAAGGATTTCCTGCTGGCACTGTTGGAAAAATATCTGAAAAGGACATCAGACAATTTAGGAAAATAGTAAAAAAAAAAAAGGGCCATTATGTTGTTAAATAAATTAATATTCATTACATTTTAATTTATATTGCAAAAATGAACATTTTAATGATTTATTAAATATACTTGTAAACAGGATTTTATTACAAAATTGGAATTATATCCAGAACAAGAATTACAAGCAGTGCCATTCTGAACAACAGCCATATACTTGCAGCTTTTGCTGTCTGAAGGATTCATTTTTCCTGTGTTCCAGTACTTAATTGTCCCTGTTAAACTTGAGTAATTTTGGAGGTTCTTGTAAGCTATCCTTATAATTATGTCTTCACCAATGCAACTGAATTTAACGTGTCAAAATTTCTTACCGTACTCTGGCTCCGCTCTGTCTCCCAATTCTTTTTCTAAGACATTATCTGTTAAATCAATATTTGAAATTGATTGTTGAAGAATGAAAAATGTGTGCAAAAAACCAGATGTTTCCATTATTTTTCATGCAGTATCACAGACACAGATACATTCCCCCAAACAATAATTGCTTAATTCTTCATCATTTCATCATCTTCCCAAAGACTATTTGCAAACACTAGTGTCAAATCACCTCTAGTTTATACTTTTTGCTCCTTAGAAGAGGGCAATAGTTTACTCTAGCTCCAATTCTTGGTGGCCTCTGATTTAATGGCTAATGGTTAATGGCTTAACCACTGAACACCCTAACTTCTTGTGCTGAATAAAGCTCCTAACATATTCAGAGCTTCATTTGTGCAGACAATTCTAAAACAATGTAAGAATTTCTCTCTATCTTAAGGTTATACTAACTTAATAGTGCTATGAGACTACAGTTCTTAGTGTCTTGATAAATCCAAACTGCTGGGAGAAATCAAAACAGTGATAAAGCCTAGTAGAAAAAGGCAATTATTTCACCTACTCTGGTAAAAAATAGCTACATTTGGCCATATATAAAGAAAGATGCCAAGACACCCCAAAGAACTGAGTTGCTGTCTCTTGACAGCAGAAGAGGAGATGAGTTTTTAATTTGATGGCATAATCAAACCTACACGAGCTGGACAGGAACTAAATGTGGTTGCAATTACCAACCTATAATTAAATTTAAGAATGCTGAATGATCAATATGATCCAAAGCCAGACTGAACATTGCAACAGCAAATTCTGTCAAGGGAGGCACTATAAAGAGGGCTTGGAAAAATAAAAGTGTCTACCAGAAATGTAGTTGCTGCTTGAGCAAGGCTGCCTAATGAGCACTGCCCTGGAGTTGCTGCTGATACAATTAGATGCAACTTCATCACAGTCACCTACAACCTGTTTTGACCTGCGGCTGGTATCACACTCCATATATTGAATACAGACAGGAGAGTTGTGAAAACAACATATTCAGATAACAAACTGAAATTCAGTATGCATGTGGCACTTTAATACTCCTGGTGAAATGGATGTATTTTGTATTGCTAAGAGCTGACATTGAAGCCAGTACAGTGATTTCAGGGGGGGAAAAGGTCATTTTTAGGTCTCCCTTGGTTTGAGATAACAAATGTAATTTTCTTACAAACATTGTGGTACTTTCTTCAGGCAGTGAAAGAAATGTCATATATCTATTTATATACATTTATGCATCTACTCCTTTCCTCCATGTGACAGAAAAATACATTTCTGGAGAATAGCCTGTTTTGCTAAAGAGCACAATTCCAACAGTTTGAGAGTAAATAGCTACAATTCAGTAGTACTGTATTTACATATACTGCATAACAATGTCAATACTAACAATAATCTACCCATACATTGTTTGCCTTATATGCCTCATTATAAGCTAATAACCCATTTCTACCTACGGAAAGAAATATAAATGTATTTTCATTGTTACTGTTTTCACTTCATTTTCTGCCAATCTAAAATACCCAGCATTTTTTCATTTAATTTCATTTTCATTATTGCTTTTGGTAAAAGCAATAGAAAAAACAATTCCTTATCACATCTCAACAAGAATGGTAAGTAGCTCACTATTACAGAAAAATTATCTAGTTTAAATTTGTTTGCTTTTAAAGTCGTGAAACATACCTGAAACCAAACTTTTTTACTAAAGCATACAATTTCTGACATCAAAATGTTGGGTTTTTAATAAAATAAAATATTTTTATTTTGTTGCATTATTTCAAAATAATTCAAAGAGTTCTAAAAGTGACAAAATTGCATATGCATATATTTCCTTAAAGGGCCTATGATGATTATTGATCATCATAAAGTAGTGATATCCACTAACAATTTTAAAAGCAGGAACAGATTTAGAGGGTGGCAGTAAAATATCTTCCAAATATTTAATACTTGCTTGTAGTATTAATTGTCATTAATATCCTCATTAAGAGACCAGAAAGTGAAAAAGTTATGTATCCACCAAAACCAAAGGAATGAAATATCCTGGATCTCTACAGATAGCCAGATCTCTGCAAAGAGTGTGATTATTGTTTGATCGTCAGCATAGAGAAAGCAGAGAGGAAACTGCAGAATTATATAGGTCAAATAGCTGCTAAGAGTAGGACTTCATAGAATCATAGAATGGTTTAGGTTGGAAGGGACCTTAAATAGTATCTTCTTTCCAACCCCCTGCCACGGGCAGGGACAACTTCCACTGGACCAGGTTGCTCAGAGTCCCATCCTACCTGGCTTTGAACATTTCCAGGGATGGAGCAGCCACAGCTTCTCTGGGAAACCTGTTCCAGAGCCCCACCACCCTTACAGGAAAGAATTTTTTCCTAATATCTAACCTAAGCCTACTCTCTGTCCATTTGAAGCCATTCCCCCTTGTCCTGTCACTCCAGGCCCTTGTAAATTGTCTCTCTCCATCTTTCCTGTGGGCTCCCTTCAGGTACTGAAAGGCCACAATTAGGTCACCCCAGAGCCTTCTCTTTTCCAGGCTGAACAATCCCAGTTCTCTCAGCCTTTCCTCATGGCAGAGCTGCTCCATCCCTCTGATCACCTTGGTGGCCTCCTCTGGGCTGGCTCCAGCAGGTCCCTGTCCTTGCTGTGCTGGGACCCCAGAGCTGGATGCAGCACTGCAGGTGGGGTCTCAGCAGAGCGGGGCAGAGGGGCAGAATCCCCTCCCTGCCCTGCTGCCCACGGGGCTTTGGATGCAGCCCAGCACACGGGGGTTTCTGGGCTCCCAGAGCACACGGCCAGGGCATGTCCAGCCTCTCACCCACCAGCACCACCAAGTCCTTCTCCCAGGGCTGCTCTGGATCTGTTCATCCCCAGCCTGGACTGGTAACAGGGGCTGCCCTGACCCAGGTGCAGCACCAGCATTTGGTCTTGTCAAACATCATAATATTCCCATGGGCCCACTTCCTGAGTTTTTATTAATTAATAAATTAAATTAATCCATAATTTCATATGTATTCTGACTTTCAGCTTAGTCTTTGAAAAGACACACCAAAAATTATTTGAAAACATTTGCATGATCCTACTGAAAACACGTTTTCATTTACTGTAAGTACCACCAAGAATAGAAAATGCTGCAGGCTCAAACTGGAACATTTACTTTCCACGTCCTTTCTGGTTTTGCACCATGATCTAGTTTATAGTTCACTTTTCCTCTATTGACATATACAGAACTTATGTCATGTCTGGAAGTACAGCCAAATTGCCTAAGATCTGTTTTTTCTGTCACCATCTCAACTAGCAGGCATCTGCTTTTCATATCTCTAAGTCTACATGCATGAATGCAGATTTTTTCCCTGCTGTTCTGGACTTCATTCTTCAAGCCATGACTTTTTGAAATTACCACCACACATAATTTGGTATAACTGGCTGCAACTACAAGTACAGTGCAAAATTTTTTACAGGAAGACCAAGAGATGTCTTGGTCATCCTACCTGGAAAGTAGAAAATGTCCACTTAAAACATTTTATGAAGAAAAAATAGCTAGGGAATTAATTAAATCAAAACAAACTTGGGAATGCATTATAGTGAAGCTAACTTCAAAAATATTCTTATTAGATATAAAATGGTTTATTTAAATGTACTACAATTTATTTTTTATTGTTGTTACTGACATATTACATCCCCTGTTAATATCAGCCCAGGCACACACCAAAGGAACCAGAACCACAGGCCAAAAGACACTTGGAGATTCCCTCACAAACCAAGAGGCAATTGTTTTCCTAAGACAATGTCCCACCTGTGAAATATAACTGTAGTTTCACCTACCTGGGGCGTATTTGCAGATAAAATTGTGCTTCATGTTGCACCTATCATCATTCCATTGATAAAGGTATGGCCCTCCCAGACCAGGGTTTGCAGTTGGCTGATGATACATCACCACACAGGCTTCACTTCCACAGGAAGGCTCATCTGTGTACCAATTTCTAGTTTTTGAGGATAAGGTTCATCAGGATGCCAAAGAAGAGTTTGCCAAAGAAAAGAGTTTGCATCAATGAAGAAATATCAACTCCAACAGTCCCATCCTCTTCAAACACATCCTGCATTTCCCACAACCCTTCTGTGAAAGGAGTTAAAGGCCCAAGCTCCACATCTCTGAATCTTAAACAAATTCTGATCAAAGCACCTCAGCAGAAATAACACCCTACTGCTCTGCTTTCTTCCCTATTAGACTCTTATCTGTCCCCTTGTCCTGAGTTCTGTGAGTTGCTGCTACTCTGGCTTTTGGATTCATCAAGAAACTAAAGGCTTTTCAAAAAGGGTAGAAACAGAATTTACACTAAGCATCTCACAATAATTTATTTGGTGGCTGACTCCCTGTTTTGAGGTGGCCAGAGCCTTGCAGAATTTACCTGCCTGCTTTCAGACCACACCCTAAAGACTCTGTGTGTGGCAGAACAACCTCCAGATGTCATGCAGGGGCAAATTCTGTGGGTGGGAGCAAAGAAATTTGTAGGCTGAAGCCACAAAATGTCATCCTGTCACAGCTTCAAATTCAAAATCCCGATTGCCAGCTATCCTTTATCTGGAGAAGTCAAGGGGGAGATGCTACAAACTTCATGCCTTCAAGCAAGACTTGGCATTTCAGGCTCCATTTCTTTCCATGAAACCTTCTCAATAAGCAGTTTCACACGCTTACCTGAATGGTGAACTACTTCCATCAGCCCACTGATAGAGGTCGGGGCAAGCACTCGACGTGGCCAGTCCGTCGCCACTTCTCCACAGCCCAATCCAGAAATCACCATCAGAAATCCCAGAGCCCGATTTGGTGAGGTTTTGCAGCATGTTTTCTATTAGCTGCTGCTCAGCTTCACTTTCCAAGCTCAGTAAAGCCCCACCATCGATTTCACAAGCCTGGCGGGCCTCCTGGAAGCCCACACGTCTAGACAAGTCCTGGAAATAGGCTAATTTGTAACACGAACGCTTGAAGGCACCATAGCACACCTTCTGGCCTGGAAAATAAAATCATGGGACTGTTCAGAGTACAGTAATGAATATCAAACCTGCAAGAAAAGAACACAGAACATCATGCACATGCTGATGGAGGACTGGAGATTTTTGTCTGAGAGCATTCATGGTGATAACACTGGCACCACTGAGATCCTTTGCCCTAATTTAACTTGCAAATAGAACACAGTTCATAGGAATCTGTGCCATCTTCCCATGGCCTGTGAAACCCTCCAAAACACTGAATATTCCCAATAGGTTCTAGAAGAATATTCTCTAATGACTGTAGCATCAGGCCTCTCTGTTAAAGCCAGGATCTGTTTGGAGGGTATTTTCTCAACTATTTCATACTAATGGAACAATTTCATTTTTATTTTGTAACTAGAGTTATTCAATTTAAAAAAAATTTCAAATTCCCATTTTTAGTGGCAAGAAGCAGCTGGAAATTTTTTGATCCTCTGAGTTAATCTTGAGAGGGCATGTAGGAGAGGAACTCATAGCCACTCTTCACTACAATGTGCCTAAGTGCAACCTATGGAAGGAGAGAGCCTGCTTCTTCCAGTTCTTTGTCTGAGAAAGATACATCTTTTTCCTAAAAAGGAAAAATAATTATGATTTTCAACTACTAAGACTCTCTAGAGTTTGTTCAAGATGAGGGATTAACACACCCACTTGTCAGCTGCAACTGAACTCCAGTATGTTTATTTAGGGACACTAGAAGGCTTCTAAATCAAATAGTCTCTTTAAAAAAAACCAAAATCAAGTTTTTCCAGTATCGAAATTTATCATTGGAGGAAAAAAATAGGAAAATTCATTTTGTTAAGTAAGAATGACTGAAGGATACCAAAGTAACAAAAACTACCAGGCATTATCAAGATTGTATAGAAATCAACTGGAAAATTTGACAATCACACAACATGCTGAGCCAGACGGGCTCATTGAAGGTCATGGAGTCCAACTCCTGGCCCTGTGCAGAACAACCCAAGAGTCACACCATGTATATGAGAGCTTTGTCCAAACACTTCTTGAGCTCTGTCAGCCTTGGTGCTGCGACCACTTCCCCGGGGAGCCTCTTCCAGTGCCCAACCTCCCTCTGGATGAAAACACTTTTCCTGATATCCAGCCTAAACCTCCCCTGACACAACTTCAGGCCATTCCCTTGAGCCCTGTCACTCGTCATCACAGTGATCAGTGTCTGCCTCTCCACTTCCCCTTGTGAGGATGCTGAAGACCACAATGAGGTCTCCCCTCAGTCTCCTCCAGGCAGAATAGACCAAGTGCCCTCAGCCTCTCCTCATATGGCTTCCCCTCAAGGCCTTTCACCATCTTCATAGCTCTCCTTTGGACACTCTTTAAGAGCTTTATACCCTTCTTATATTGGGGCACCCAAAACTGCTCACAGCAACGGAGGTAAAACCACACCAACACAAAATACAGTAGTTTATTGTACCATATCAGATTTGTATTTGAAAATCTTGTATTTAGTCTCACTTTTAAGCAAACCCAGATATATGACTCACATAAATAAACTTTGAACAAGATTTATCCTGTTTCATCTTACAAAAAAAAATTGTAATTTGTCACTGGGAAACAGCAACATCCTCCCATAACTTCAGCTATATTTAAGTTTTCCCAATGTTTTTCTATACACAAAGAGTAAACATCGAAGTAAACAAAAAAGCTTAAAAGCTACAATAAAGTGCAGTCTATTTGCATTAGTGTTGCTTTATTTTTGTCTTTAATAAGTAGGATACTTCCAATAGCAGACAGCACAAGTGCTGAGATGAAGACATCTCTATATTTGCACAGAGCATAGTTTCAAGTATTTGCAGAGAATAAACACACTTTATCAAAAATGCATTAATATAGGAATGGAAAAACAGGATCAGCTCTTGACTTTTAGCTAAATCTGAAAGTAATTCTTATTTTTTGGGATCATTTATGTTGTAGAATGCTAAATTATAGGGGCAGTAGGGATATACTATGCTTAGCTTTCTAGTGTTTCCTACAATTCTTGTAATTTTTCTAAAAAAACCCCAAACAAACAAAATCCAAACAAAAACTCTGAAACCTTCACTTTATAATACCCTATTACAGTTCATCTGGAGAAGGTCCATCAGGAAGAGAAGCATCTTTGTAATCTCATTCTTACTTGCCAGATAGACTTCTGAAAATTCAGTTTTTTATCAGTAATTAATCTACCAAAATAACAGAGGAACAAGGATAGTCTAAAAAAAGGACAAGCTTGTGTCACAGATATTCAAGGAAAAAGCCAGGCTCCAAGATCAGGCAGAGTGCGCCAATTTGGACTTTCTCTGATATTGTCCTGACAACACAATGTATGCCCCAACTTCTCTTTGGTATTTCCCTCTATTCATATAGGTTAAGAGCCTTGCTCCCAGTAAATGTAGCAAGAGCCATAGTCCTAGTTGGACAATGGTGCTGAAGAACCAAGGGACGGACCCTTTGACAGAGATGCATATGAAATAATGGGCTTCTTCCTAGGACTTCTTTGAACAAAAGAACTACTCTTATCAAAGTAACAAAGTGATGAGTCTAAACGCTGCAAAGAGGAAGTGCAAGAATGAAAGCTGCACGTGAAATCCCAGTACATTCCCTTAATCTACAATGCTGAAATTCTAATTTTTTTAGCATAATCGATTTTCCCCAGGAACTCTGTGTCACTGACAAGACCGAGTGCACAGGGAAGGAGGAACTGATCAACATTTTGACCCTCACTGCTGGGTAAGTGACAGTGGCTTATTGCCAGAGTACACGTGTATATAACAGCACAAACGTCCAAAGCCTAGCAGCTTTGAATTATGAATTATGCAGGACTCTAATCACTTCCAAGGAAAAGTGACCACACCCTTCCCTGTAGCTGAAGATTGGATTCAAAGCATTAATTCAAGATGCCTATGCAAATTTAGGAAGAGTGCTTTGTCCTTTGTCTTGTTCTTTTTATTTTTCCAGACAATCTTTGAAATAAACTCTTCCATGATCCTTTCATTCTGCGCACATACACTTCCTTGACATCAAATAGTAAGTTATGAGCAAATTCAGGTATCAAAGTATCCTGGTCACAATTTCAGTCATGAGGGAATATTCAACCAAGGTGAGCAGGCTGACTGCTATGGATCAAAATTCCCATGCTGTTCCTCCCTCTCACAGGAAAACAGCTGACTTTGCCTTTATAACACACAATCCACTCCCCCCATCCCTGCATGCTTCTCAGGTGGCTGAAGTGCTCCCCTCACTCTCTGTTCTCATGCACAGTCTCTGCTCTTCTGTGACTCTCCCAAAATCTGAATCAAACCTTCTAGCAGGAGCAATGGATCCTTGCTGGCTACCTGACTGAGCCTGCTCAGAATGCTCATCTGCCAGTCAGCTGCTGCATGGAGACTCAAGTAAAATCATAGAATCTTTTAGGCTTTAGACCTTGAAGACCATCGAGTCATGGCAAGTGCTGTTTCTGATCTGCTCCGAGGCTTGTATGCATAAGCTGTGCTGTATTCTGGACCAGTACAGAGGTTGTATCAATGCTCAGCTCCATCACCCACACCAAGGAAACCAGGTGGGACTGTATGGAGCAGCAAGGAGGATGACAAGCATTTGTGATGCACAGTGGGAAAGAGCTACTGCAGCCCCTAAGATGTGCCCAGCTTGCCACCGTTGTGCACTCAAATCAGAGAGCCCTCTTGGAGCAACCAGCATACAGATGTGAAGGCACAGTCTGTACCCAAGGCTTTATCTGAAAGGGTTTGCAAGCTAAAATCTTGAAGCTTTGTGGAAGACATTTTCTTTCTTCCCTTAAACTGACCTGAATAATTTTTAATGATACCATTGTTACTGCCAATGTTTGGGCAGGGTTAAGTAACTCTAAAAGCAAGTTTTATAAAGTGAAAGAATTGAACAAATGAAAATTTGCATGAAATCCAGCTCCTAAATTACTGCTCTCACATTTGTTGCTCTCTCCACCTGTGGCAAAAGAAATAATTTTCTCCTTAGAGGCTGATCATTTCTGCAAGAATATACCTCCAGAAACCAACAGAGAAAACCGCAAGAAACCAAGAAATAATTGGCTTTAAGACCCATAGACCCAAACAGTGTGAATGAAGTATGTGAGCCAGAACAGTAAGCTGTCTGGAAGAAGCTGTGAATTTCTCTTGTTCTAGTTAATTTAATCCCTGTGTTTCGGCTGTGACCTACTCTGAAACTTTTCTTTCTTCTTTTGAAGCGGACTTTGAACCAGCTCCACTACAGCAGATAAATGTGTTAATGGAAATCTGCAGTTGTGCCTTAATAGCTGGCAAATCAGTTGACATTTTAGTGCTCTTCTCGGAACACGCTGAGATGTCAGGTTTTAAAGCTTCATTTTTTCTCTCACTACTAATTTCTGAACTACAAAGCAGAAATAATTTACCACTGAAAAATGACAGAATGGACCACATTGTACAGGAGACAAGATAAGTATGGAAATATTAACTATGTACTATTTTACCTTATTCTAACATCTTTCAGTAGACTCCACAGTTAGTTCTAAAGCAACATTTTGCTATTTCAGTGTATAAATTGAGTTCCAATTTTTCTGTCACAATTGACTAGAAACTAGATTCGTAAGAAAGCCTATTGGAATGAATCACGCTAAGATACTCTGCAACGTGAATAATCTTTTTGTCTCATCATCCCATTAGCTGACAAAAGCAAGTGAACAGTACTTGCTCTAGAAAGTGCTAGCTACCGTTTCCATCTTTGGGTGTCGCACAGCAGCTCCATAGTAGAATGTTTAGATATGGGCCTCAGAACAAAGATATTTTTAAACTAAACTACCCATTAAAATATTTCTGCAGATAATCATACAGGGGGAAAATAATCTCATTCAAGAAAAAAAGAAACAAGCAAATTTCCAGCTGTTATTTCAATCAGTTATATCTCCATTATGTTTTAATAATCATGCTTCATTAAACAAATAATAGGTTCCTTGATTTCTGTCATGACAGAAGTTACAACAAAGTGTCATTTAGAAGCAAAATTGCTGATAAAATACCCAGGCCAAGGACTCCTCTCTCCCTAAGAGCATCAGGCTTAGCACTAAACTAAACCCTCACAGGGCCATGAGGGGCACAAAGGTCATTTTGAGTGACACACCCCTCTTAGCTGGAGTCTTTGAAGATGTCAGGTAGAAGATAAGCTTCCTGCTGATAAATCCCATTCCACTTCCTCTTGAACCTTACAAACTAACCTGCAATCCAGGGTTTGACACCATTAGCATCCACCTAGATTAGGTCAGACACTGCATGTGCACAGTGTAAATGAAGAGAGACAAAAATGAATGCACAAAGACTGATATACTAAAGTCCATTCTGTTTTTGCATTTTGACTTTTTTTTCTTCCCAAGATAATGGATTCAGCAGAAAACACAGAAGAACACTTGGTAAAAAGCAATGTGAAATATTTAACATTAACAAGAGCCATGTGAGCCTGATGGAGACCTCTGAAAAGAAAGTGACAAATAAAACACAAGGACATAAGTAAAAGTGATAATGAAACAGCAAAACAGAAAGCTACAGTAATTAACCAAAATATTCTCTGCCTGTGTTATGAAGACTGGTCTTGGTCTTGAACTTGCATGAGCAGTGACCTCAGGGATGGCTAACCAGCATTCAGGACACCGGGCACAGTTTGTTTTCACCTGTCCCCACGTCACAGGGCACTTCACACCAAGTCCCAGTGATGCACTTCAGAATGTGCCAGTAAGACTAAGTGGTATTAAATTTTCCTAATCACATTTTAGTTCAAAGCTGATGCATCTTGTCAGATGATCTTTGTATCATCCAGTCAGATTTTGACTGGGTTCAGCTGCTGGTCATGTTTTGCTGTTACGGCTGTTGATGTTCTACTGCATCATATTTGCGTCCATCCATCAAATATAATTTTTTAATGATTCATATTACTTTAAAAAACAACCTGTGATAACATTTCATAATTACATTCTGTCTTCAATTATGATAAAAGCAAGTTGCCATCTTCTCTCCCAAAGTTTGTAACACTGAAGACACATTCTCTAGCTGAGTCAGTGTTCAAACCACTGATGTTTCTCAGCTCACAGTCCTGAGCAGCTTAGGGAATTCCATGTGCTTACAAATTTGACATTCATATAAAAACTGCTGTACAGGTCACATGCCAGCCTGTATCTGTACTGATATCTTCATAGCTCTCTCTTAGCAGGTACTTTTTCTTCCAATCCTCCTAATAACCAAGCCTTCCAAGAGAAGAGACATTTCTTACTGATTTGCTCTGGATTGGGGATTATGCCTAAATTGTCATCATACCATTTTTCATAAGTGATTTCCCCAGGTTAAAAGCTTTCAAAGGTTCCAAGTCACTTTTAATGGCTTATATAAAAAAGCCTGAGGGCCACATTTGCCTATCCAGTAGCTGTGCTTCAGGTAGGTGTTCACAGCAGGCAGTTTGTGTGCGTCGTATCAGAGTCACAAGCACGCAGACAGTGTCTAAAGTGACTTAATGGAGGCTGCCCCCAACCTCTCGTGCAAAACTCATCTATCAGCCATTCTCAAAATATTTCTTGTAATGGAGTATCTTTCTTGCTAAATTCTTGGGCAAGTAAAACTTATAGATGCACACATAGATAGCAACCCTAAAATGATCAATAGGAATTTTTTTCTATTCACTCACAAGCACAGGCCAGGTAATGTAACTTTAGCTATTAACCATCCCATACCTTGTGAATTAGCAAAGATGATGCAAGGGCTCCGCAGACACCAGGAAAACAGCTGTCTCTAGGATTAATGCAGCTTTTGCAAAGAGAAAAAAACCAGGGATGATGAAGTTTAAGTGAAACAAAGTTACTGTATTACACCATTCATAGAGAGATTTAGTACAGTTATGCAGAATATGAAGCTACACAAGATTCATTTGTTTCTGTCCAGTTCCTGTCGTCTTTATCTTCTCTTTTGCCATGGAAAGTGATTTTCAGTTAATTTATTGCTGAAAATGGGTTTTCACCTCTATGTTAGACTTTACTAGTTCAGCTACTGTGTTTCTAAGCACTTCTGGGGACAGGGAGTGGATTTATTTTTGAATGACAACTGTCCTCAATAGACCCATAAAAAGCTACATTTTTAAAAATCAAGCAGTCAAAAAGCAGACAGTGCAAAGGAACACCTGGCAGTGGTGATTTACATATTAAATGTTACTTATCCCTAACACCTGGATTTTGCCATCCAGGTGAATACAAATGCAATTAAAATTGGATCTGAGAGCTCTCCTGCACAATGCAGCAAGATGGCTGGTCACTAAAATAGGTAGTTGAGAATGCACATATGGCCACTTATGACAAGTATTGATCTAAGCAGGTTATTTTTGGGAAGGTTTGTCAAAGCCTCTGTGTGCTCAGAACCTGCACTGTTCTAGGTCTTGGGAAGATGCAAGAGGGTTCCTTGTTCTACAAAATGTTCTTCATTGTGTTGAATAAATTGCTGGGAGAATTTGTCTTTTTCAGAGCAGATTAAGTTCGTCTGGATTTTCAAAATCCCTGATGTGGTGTGTCAGGCTTGTTCTTGATGTCCTGGGAACTGGAATACCAGCCTGCATGAAAGATGCCATCTTCACATGGCAGTGATAGGCTTATTCACTCATTTCCCGAAGAAAACAACACACACGTGTATTTCTTATGGTTAGCTTCTCAACCCTGGCACACAAAGGAGGGAGCTCAGGCCATTGATAACAGAGCTGTAAAGAAGCAGCTTGATATCTAAATCTCATTAGAAGCTATTCAACACTTCACCCTCCATAATTACCATTTCAGACAAACATAAAATTACAATTATGTAAATCAATACAGGCTAACTGTCTTCAACTGGGAAATATAAAATTAATATTTATGAAAAAGTTTTAGTCACTGATTCAGGTCATAATTCAGTGACCAAAAAAAAATCTATAAAGTATTTCCCAAAAAGTACTACTTTTTTTCCCCCCAGGTCAAATCATTAAAGCCCTGACAGTTTTCTTTCTTCTAAGTGAAACATACCTTCATTTTGGCATTAGCTCTGGTTTCAGCTATCTAACACTCATAAATTTAAAGCATGAGATCCATTTAGCTTTTCCTGTAATAACTATTTTCCTTTCTTCTGATCATGTGAACTTTACAGGTGTATATCACAGGGCTGGCCATGGCTGTCAGCCACTTACTTCTCTAAGGGGCCAGCTCACAGCTGCACTGTCCTGGGGATTCACAAAAAAAGTGCCAACATAGCTGCTATAACAACATCCTAAAGTTCCAGTTGCCTTCCCTTTTTTAAGGAAAAACTTGGACACAAACAGGCAAATGATAACATCCAAGCATCAATGGTATCTGCTTGAACCTACTCAAAATAAGGGGAAATACAATGCACTGGACAGACCTACACATCTACAAGTCTGCTCTAGGATGTGGATTATTTTACCCAGAACTTTTAAACCCCAAAACAAACAAACAAAACCCACAAACAAACAAACAAACAAACCCGAACAATTCTGTGGTTCAAATTAAGTCCATTCATGAATAGTTTTCTGTGTAGCCATGAAGCCCAGAACAGAATTCACAGTGGCTTTAAAGACAGACATACTATGGCACTAAGAAGTTGTTGTTAACTTGCTGTGGAATAGATATAATAGACAAAAATTGTAGTCTGAATGCCTTAAGTATGTGTGCCAGCCTAGGGGAGTGGGGAATACTTTTATTCTTCTACCCCAAAGCAGCAGACATTTTCACAAATACCCAGTTTTGTACCCATCAGTAGGTTCCCTCAACAGGTTTTCTCCTAGGCATAAATTTAGGCACTTCTGACAGTTTCTGCTGATGGTTCCTTTCTCTTTTTTTGCCTCTAGAAGGAAATAGTTCATAAATCCCCAGCCACAGAATCACAGAGTATCACTCAGTTGGAAGAGACCCCCAAGGGTCATCAAGTCCAACTCCTGGCCCTGAACAGGACCATCCTCAAGAACACCACCATGTGCCTGAGACTGTTGGCCAAACGCTTCTTTAGCTCTGACAGCCTTGGTGCTCTGACCACCTCCCTGGAGAGCCTGTTCCAGTGCCCAACCATGCTCTGGGTGAGGAACCTTTTCCTGATATTCAATCTGAATCTCCCAAATCAACAGATCCACCTTATGTCAATTAAATGAAGGAAAAAAGGAGAAGGGAGAAAACATACTCTTTATCAATTATTTTTCATAGCAAGCATCATCCAATCTCAGTATTTTTCAGTGAAATTTGAATGTCTTTTTTCCAAGTAGGTGTATTTCCATGGATTTGTTACCAAAGTGTCTGTATTTGCAATAGATTTAGGTAATATATGGACACAAATTCTATTAACTTCCTTGGTTTAAGGACTTTAAGAGTTTCCTAGGGTGTAACACCCTTTATGCATTTCAGTACAGGAGTGCCTTCTTTTTGCAGCAGTTCCACAATTAAAAGAGAAACCAGCAGGCAAATCCTTTCTCATTCAACTTTTCCTAAGAAAGTGTGAAAAGCCAATCCACAAGGAATCTTAAAATTGTCAACATTTCTCTTAAGGCAAAAATAGAGTGGAAGTTTGAGGGGAGGACAAATATGTTGGAATATTATGAAGGATAATTTACACTAAGAGAAAATTTAGAGGTAGAGCATGACTGGTTAATTCACAGTACATGTATGCAGTGCTTGAGATACAGTGTGGGATTCATCTCACCAAACTTCAGTTCTTCCCAATAAACCTGTCCATATCTAAACTGGCTCACTGACATTGCTGTGTAGACAACTGAATGAAATAAGCATTGTTAGTGCAGATCTGAAGCGTTTTCAAAACCTAAATTTAAATGCAATTAGTCCCACTCTATAAATACCAACTTTTTCCTTCACTTCTTACAAAGTGAGCCTAGAATCATTAGCTGTATAACACAGCTACATTCAGATTTAGTTAGACCCATGCTAACTGTTTCATTAAGACTCATTATTTCTTAAGACTGCTTGGAATTGAAGGTCCCACTGTTCGTCAGTGGTGAGAGTAGGGACTGCTTCAGCAAGAGACTCAACTTCCAAATAGTGAGTGACAGGTAAGAGTATGGGATTAGAGTGTAGCAATTACTGTCAAAGGATTGTTTCATTTTACCTATTTTACATTAGCATCTACAGTCTTTTCTGATCCACCAGAGATTTGCAAAGAGAAAGCCATTATGGGAATTAGTTTCAGAAAAATAATGCTGTATAGAACCCTTTATGAACCAAAGCATGTCCCCCCACAAACATCGTATAACTGAGAAGTTTGATGTACACAGGATCAGACCTGAACTACACAGAGTTAAAATCAAGGTACAGAACATGAGCTTAAGCAGGGAAGAGATGAGCTTTCTCTCTCTGGGAACAAGAAAAGCCATGTGAAAACAAGCAGACTGTCCATACCATTCCACATGGTTTTTACCATAGCTCTATCCGTGGTAGGTGTTTCCTCTTGGGCTCTTTAGCCAAGTGGAATACTGGGACTTGACAATCATGAGTTTGAGATTTGCAATGCCCTTCTCCATTTTTGAACAAAATGCTGTGAGCGAAAAGTTGTATTCCTGGGAAAGCAGCATGCTGGCCTGAGACACAGCCCTAGGATTTTCCATGTCTGTTTCCTTATCCCTGAACAGAGCTGCAGCCTGGCCAACCTGTACAGCTCTACCCCACAGGAAAGGTAAGCTTTACAGGGTTGACAAAGGGGGATCTCCTCTAATACAGAAATCTGACTCCTGAAACTGATTTAAGTACTTGGGTATTTCTACCCTGCTACAGAAGGACTCCTTCACCACCACAGGTCTCATCAAAACTGGGTTCTCATTCCACAGGGTATTGTGGAATTTTTTGGTAAGGGGCAAGGTGTGTTTAGTAGAAACATGTATTATATCCAAAAGTCATCACCTCATTTCACTTTAGGAGCCTAGATCATTGATTTTCCCCCAAGAAGACAGTGCTCAGTACAGCTGGATAAGGAGAGGAACAAATAAAGGAGTCCATGGGAATTAAATGCCCAGCTTCTCCTGCAGTTCTCCAAGTCTCGGCTTTAGTGATTACTGAAAGCTACAACTGAGCAAAAGGATCTTGTACTATCTGGGCATGCCTATCCAAGAAAAGCTGGTCTAGTATGGAACTAAATGCTGGATATTTCCAACAAAATGTGTTCAACGCACACCTGTTGCACACGTATCCTGTAGAGAGATGGGCAGTGCTTTTTTCAGGTTATGCCTTTTCAAATTCTGAACTACAAACGTATCTTGAAATTTACAGTTCAGGTGGAAAAAAAAAAAGCCCCACAACTTTACAGTAGAAGGCTTCAATTAGAGAAAACACAGTTTGACAGACAAAATTCAGGTGTAATAAGCAGGCCAAGCCAATTAAATTAAATTATGCACCTTTTGAGATTGACTAGAGATAACAAACCCTATCCGGTGCCCATGAAGACACTGCTTTAATTCTCTTACTTTGCAGTACTTTCTGTAGAACTCAAATCTGATCATAAGCCATGTGAATGAACATATCCACTTCCTTAAAGGCAACTGAAGCAATGAAGTCTATACCTCAGGGGAAACTCTGGTAGTTTCCTGACCCACCAAGTGTTTTTCCTCATTTAGTGTTTTATATATCCAAGTACTTCTGCACCAAAATAGATACATACTGCTTCAAAATACTACATCACTATTTAATCTGCTATTGATGCACAGCAGTAGCAAAGAGCAAAACTTAAAAAGCCATAGAAATACAACTAGACAAACAGCAGTCATTAAGCTATAATATCTATGATTAATACATAGGCTGTTAAATGATTAGTAATAAGATTAGCTTGCATGTCTCCTGCCCAATAGATACTTAAAGTAATTGCATCTTTGCAAACTGCATTATCATCACTTCATGTTCTTTATGATGTCATGGGACAGCAAGGCAGACTCAGCACTTTCTCCTGAGCCTGCTTTGGTTTTTTTCCTATAAGAATCAATTCTCTGGCAATGCTAGATAGTCTGATATGGAGGCTGTGAGCACTGCTCACAAAACATCTGTTTAGCTATACAAAAAATTACAAAGCATTTTACATCACTGTTCAAAACTTCCCAAATTAAAGATGGCAAAAAAAATAACACTTAAATGAAAATTGATGCCAACAATAGTTTTAATTATATCCTAGGAAAATTAACATACTTGGAAAAAGTAACAGAAACCCTTTAATTAAGAAAATGGCATTTCAAAAAGGCAGGCCCTTCCTTCTCTGTCCTCTTGACACTTTTGTGGTCAAAATGGTAGCAAATTTCCAATTATTGCTAGGTCTACTGCAAACTTACTGCAGTCAATGGAAGTCTTTCCACAAGGTCCAGCCAGCACTCAAGCAGTTTCATAAACAGCTTTTGTGAGTGATAAGAACTATATATTTATTTGGAATGAGAGCAGTGAAATTTCCTACTATGCCAGATTATTAATCATGACTGAAGAAAAAAAAACTATTTTTTTTTTTCAGGAATAGATCTGTTTAAGATACAGATTTAGGATTTCAAACATAAGGTTGCTTAAGTCCAAACTGCTGGTTCTTATACAAGAGAGAGGTAAGCTAGATGGGAATCAGGTGACAGCACACACTGCCCAATTATTCAATGGTACTATTTCTTGCTTGAAATAATGTCAACTACTATTAGTACTACACCTACCCACATGCATGTGCCAGAACAGCAGTGTGGTCCTCGAGAGCAAGAAAGGGGGAAAAAATGTTCTTCCAGTACATACAAATACCAGGAGTAAGCATAAATAAACAATTAATATCTTCCCTTGTTATTGTCTAGGAAATCATTATTTAATGAATACAACCTCAACAAATTAACTAATGGTATATAAATGGTTCTTTCTGTAAGTGGCTTCAAACCCTCTCCTGTATTCTCCCAGCCAAGTATTAACAGCATAATACAATGACATGAGGCTCATTATATGCCTTGAAATGCTTCAGGGAAATATGGGGAGTCTGTGTCCTTTCAAAGCCCCCAAAGCCTTATGTGCATCTAGGAAGAGTTTGACAAGGCAGTATACACATATCACACACAGCTTTAAAAGCTGGACCTCAGTTTGCTGCATCTCAAACACAGAAGCTGCAGCTGGAAGATTAAGGGACTGGGTTTCCTCAGCCACACATGGACTCCTGCACTGAGACTGCTAATGCCAAACCCATCTCGTAGATGATTAATCCTCTCTACTCCTTAAAAATAACAGTGTTACATAGCAGTCATATAAATTGTAATACTTAGAGCTTTGATGCATCATATAGCTAGCATAATTCACAGTATGACAGAGGTAGATGAAATATCTTAGGTTACTGTTGAGGCAAGCAAGCTTTTTCAAAGTGCTGGAAGTACTGCTACTTAGCTGTTGTTTCCTGAAGATACTGTTTCACCAAAAAGCCCAACAGCCCATCTTAGCTGTAGCATTAGAACATGCTTCAAATTAAGCATGATCAAAATGGTCCCAGTGACTGCCCTCCCTCATCAACCAAGAAAGTTATCTGAATTCAGCAATCAAATGGTTGCAACAACAACAACAAAAAACCTACAAAAAAGTTTCGTTGACATGCTACTGTTACAGCCTCTGAAACAATAGTATACAAGTAATGTGCATTGTTCTGGAAACAGTTTGCAAAGAAACACGTTCTTACCCACACATACACACACATAACTTGTTAACAAGCAGAGTCGAGTGCGTAAACCTTTGTTTTCAGGAAAATGCATGGATGTATAGGCACATGCAACACACCTCTGAGAGCCTATCACCTTTAGTTTGGAGGGTCTGAGCCAAAGTAAGCTTAAAAGGGACCTTTTCTTTAAATTTAGCAGCTTCTGAGCATACACACCTGTATACTGCAAACACGCAGTGCGAGTCTACAGCTCTTAAATTAAACCTAAGCTCTAATGTTAGATATAGATTTCTGAAGTACTGTCTTCCTTTCAGTTTAGAGAGTTGTGGATGCACCCACATACAACAAAACTATTTATGCCACACGCTCTTAAAAGTTTGCCCTCTCCTCCTAACAATATCGCAGACAAAGAAGAAATAGCCCCGTACAGCTGCCAACAAAACCCAGTGCACCCAGACGTTCCTCGGGAAGACGCTCGACCTTTTTAAACAATTCGAACGGAGCCGGAGCGCGCCGGCAATGAACGAGCTCTAACAAGACGGGGCAGGACTGGAGTTCAGGCTGCCGCAGGAGCCCGCAGCCCCACGGCTGGAGCCGCCGCCGGCCCGGCGGGGTGCCCGGTGCTCGCCCCGCAGCGCCCCGGTGCTCGCCCCGCAGCGGGGCAGGGGCGCCCGGGAGGCGCTCCCAGCGCCGGCCGCCAAAGCGCGGCTGCTTCGGAGAGCGGGGTCGGTCCCGGGTCCGCCCCGCGCCGCTCCCGGAGCGCTGCGCTCCCGCACCGGCCCCGCACCGCGCACTCACCGCTGAGGACGCGCCCGGCGAGCGCCCCAGGACTGCACAGCACCGCGGCCGCCAGAACAGCCGCCAGCCCCAGCCCGCCTCCGGCCCCCATGGCGCTGCCCCGCTGCCGGCTGGCTCCGAAAAGCGCTCAGGGCAGGACGATGCCGGCCAGAGAGCAAGGGCCACACACGCAACACCACCACTGCCCTCCACCACCTCCCCACTGCCCGCCGCCCTGCCTTTATCTGCTTCCCCCGCCGAGGGACCGCCCCCGCACCGCCCCCAGCCCCAGCCTCTTCCCCATCCCCTTCCCCATCCCCAGCGCCTACTCCAGCCCCTATCCCAGCCCCAGCCTTTCCTGTCTCAGCCCCTTCTCCGGAGAGGTACCGGCACGGGTACCCGGTGTGAGGTCGCTTCTCGCTCCTGGGTGGAGGCTGCAGGGCGGCGGGTCCCTCCCAGCCCCGCTGCCGGGTCATTTGGGGATAGTCCCGGTGGCTTGTGAGTGCGATCCAAACCCAGGTCTGTCAGGGTTTCCTATCTGTTAAGGGCTTTGTAGACCTTCCTTGGTCTGTGTTTTCCCTAAGAAGAATAGAAATGTCCTGTTGCCAGCTTGAAAATGAGGCTATATATATATATATATATATACACACACCTATACATATATGAGGTATACACCTGGAAAGCACATATATACACACTAGACTATAAGTATATATACTGGAAAGTCCCCTTTTCTCACTGCCCCCGAAGATACTGTAGTTAAATCCACATTGCTGTCACTCTGAAAATGCACTGGTAATTCTCTGGATCTCTTCGAATGATGCCTTAGGTTTTAGGTTTAAAGGACCACTTTCAAAACTTGTTTGTTCTTCAGAGCCATGCTGAAGTTTTATCTACAAATATAGTTTATAGATTGCGTAAGATTAAGAAGTGGTTACTTGTGTACTTTGCTTTTAAATGGGATAGATCACCGCAGATGTGCTTAAGGGACATCTTGTATGCAAATTACTAGAGGGTTTGCCAGTTATTTTCATCTTTCTCAGAACTCAAAGATCATACATGGCATATTGTTATTTTCCCTTTGGATGTTTATAGCCAGGTTTAGAAGTCAATACGTCTCAGATTATTATGGATTTTAAAACACTTGATGGATTCCTAGCTGCCTTAAAACTACCTGGGATCAGTTTTTTACTAAAAAAAAAACCCAAAACCCTTGAGGTTCCTAAGTAGCATTGGAAAATTATTTGAAGCACTGCTGTGTTTTGCTACCAACTTTTTTGATTTAATAGCAGAGTTATTTGTTTGTTTGACTGATACAGATTTTTTCCAAGTGGATTTATGCTTCCAGGCAATAACTAACTTTTCTCTCATCTACAGGTAAGTTGAGCTGTGATCCTCCTGAACAATACATTCTGAAATGGAGAAGTTACCTTGAATCTCCATGGCATCTGAGATTCAACTTCTGCTGACGGTATGCAGAAAGAGAAGAGCATGATCCGGACCTAGGATGAATACAATGAGAATTTTAAAACATTTTTGGTAATCCATATGTTTTTAACCTACTCCTGTGTTGCTAATACGAGGGAGTTCTAATTTCTTCAAATAATCTTGGATCTCAAGTGATGTCCAGCCAAAGGAGGTGGGAAAATTTAGAAAGGTGTTACTAGTTTTCCAGAGTGTATAGTCTCCTACTGTCTCAGAAATGATGTATAGGTAGTAAGGGACAAACCTCTTCAAATTGGTGGGAATCTTATGTTGAATACCACCCACAGATACTGAAAAGGTCTTCTATCTTTTTCTTATACCTTTGAAAACTTTCTTAGCTTGCCTAAAGCCATTTTGAAATGCAGTAGTTGTATATTTGCACAGCTAAAGAAAGTCTCCAGGCATCCACACCACCTCTTTTCCAATGAAATTAGCAGGAAGAATGGGAAACATAACAAATTCTGTCTTTAGTCAATTATGCCTCACCTTTCTGACATGCTTTGTGCTGGTTTATTAGCCAAAGTTGTATACAGAGTAACAGCATTGTGAAGTGACTGGGCAACCTAGAATTTTAGCAAATTCAGTAATTGCATTCAAACTCTAAAGCCTAACAATACGTATTTCAAGGTTGTGGTACTCAGAATATGAATAGCATCCAGTGCATTCAAAGTTTATAAATATTTTGGCTAAACCTTAGCAACTTGTATGTCCATGAGATGACTCTTTGAAGGAGGATGGTGTTTCCTCTGGCATCATTAATTTGCCATGTAGCAAAGTTTTATTTCCTCATCTGGAGAATAAGAAATTGGAAAGAGAACAGTTTAGCCAAACACAAAGATTTCAAAATGTTGCTATCTTCAAATCAGCGCTAGGTACTTTTCTAAGGTAACTTTTCGTCTAAGTGAAATTATTTAAAAAAATCAAAGAAGAAAATAGGTAAACTTGAGCAGTGCTGTTCCATAAGGTAAGTAAAAATTTTTTTAATAAACATGATCATTAAACGCTGATGTGTTGCTTCTCATTGCTTTATGAACTCTTGAAAGACCAGTTTTGGGCAATTTTAAAAGATTACTACTATTCAGTATCACTCATCAGTTTTCAAATCAACCTAGAACAGAAAAAACGTAAATTAAGTTGGAATAGTTGCTCTTTGCAGCAACTTAAGAGCTCCTCTACTTTGTGATTCCCTGAAGTGGTAGTGCTCTATACTTTGCTCTCATGAAATGCTGTTTAAAATCTGAGTTACAGCTGTTTTCTGAGTTCATTTCTCAGCAATGAATATTTTCTTTTTAGTTTTCTCACTCATATGTAAAATTCTTCTGTCATTTGCCCATGAGCTTAGCCTTTGGAGCTGCCCGGGTACACAACTGAAAGTTGGTAGAGAAAGCAGTGGCTTGCACATGGGTAATTTATTATATAATTTTGCTAGAACTGCATCAATTTGATATCTCATTGGCTTACAAAAATGGTTTAAGCTACTTAGCTTCTCCGGCCAACTTTCTTGGGGCTATAACAGCATTATATTTTAATGGGTTTTTTATTCTGTAGTTATGGAAAAGAATTCAGTACCAATGTTAAAAACATTTGAGAAAATATAAGATGTACTAGAGGAGGGAAGAGGATGGCAGAAATTTTGAGCTTCCTTCACCCCTTTTAGCATTAACCTAGGTACCATCCACCCAGAAATTTAATGCAGATCAAAAGAAAAAAAGAGAAACAGGAGAGAAGAAAGGAAGTGTACCATTATTTGCTATTCAAGTGTCTTAATTATTTATGTCCAGCCTGCACAATATGGTGTGGCTCAGAAATTCCCAAACTACCTGTGAATTAGTGGTTTGGCATAGCTGGGGCCAGTGCCCCCCCAGTTCCCATGGCAGTCTTCCCACCTCAGCCTGTCCAGCTCCCAAGCCAGCTAATTCAGCACTACCGTGGGTGTTTCTGCAGAGTGCTGCATTGCACAGCACAAAATGCCACTGTGGCTGTATGAGCAATGCAGCAGGACTGACAGCTTCACCAAGTTCTGCCAAGGAGGACCAAAGTAATTGAATTTCCTTCTATTATAATCCATTTAGATGTAACATATAGCAGAAGTAGCTTTAAAAAAAAAAAAAAAAAAAAAACGGTTCAGATAAACAGGATTTCTTAAAGGCCACAGGACTTTTTTTACATATCAGCACATTTTAAGTTCACAATTTAAGTGAAAATTTTAAGTTCACCATTTTTTTTTTAGCATTCTCAACTGTAATATCTTGCATCTGCTAAAATAATGTGCTTTCCCCACCCCCCCTTAAAGTCCCATTAAATCTAGTTCCTCAGCAAAATCTTCATGGCTAGAGACCCAACTTATTAATATTTCTTGGGCTTGGATCAGACTCATCAGTAATCAAACTCTGCATGTTAATTAAGCCTGATTCTCAAGCCAGATGCCAACTACTACCTCTAAGTGAGCAGCAGTTCTGTCCCAAGCTGAGATAGTAAGCTGAGTTTTGAACTGCCAAGATTCAAAGAGCATTTTGACAACTTTAAAACTTTATTATGAAAACATATTCAAGGCAAGGTGGTAAATCAAAACAACTGTTGATCAAAAATTAATCTTTCTGGGTAAAAGTACTGGTTCACTGGAATTCACAGCTGAGCCAAATTTCTAGCCCTTTCTTTGTCTTCTCGGTGGAAGCAACAAGTGCGTAGCAATATTCTCTGTAGACATATGCCCAGCTTCAAAGTCCAGGTGGTCTCTACTCGAGGAGGTTAAATTCTATCTTTGAAAGAGAACAAGCACATGTTTATCTTTACTTGATTTGCCTTTACTTGATTTGAAGGAGAACTTCAGTCCTGGTTATTGGTGTTTGTCAAATACCACACAGCAAATCTGTGAGAGTAGAAGTATTAAGATTAGTATTCCTCTTTCATGGTGTTATCCTGTTTTCCCTGCATACCAGAGATGATGACAGGACCTTGTTTGGCTGTTGGGGTCTCTATGTATTACAGCTACTAACAGTATTGACATGTCTTGCCACTGTATCCTGCATGAAAGATGCATATTTCCCTCTTGCTGTGACCCTTGTGATTGTTTAATCTGATTTTGAGCTCATTTTCTCCTAAAAACTTTCTGTTTCTTACAGCATGACTACCAGGCCTACACACTCCATTCTTTCTTTCTCAACTGCGTTCAGGCATTTGAAAAGAAAATGTGATTTAAAGGAGATGTGGTGGCCAATAAAGATGAATCAGATCTGCGCAGCAGTAGAGACTACCTGACAGTCTCAGGATCTTTCCTTTCTATGTGGCACTGAGCTGTGGGTTGTGTTTTGCTGTTTCTTCTTTCCCCTGGAGGCATTCATACCTACCAATAGAAAGGGTTCAATGAGGCTGTAGAGACAAAAGGAGTGTCATGTATTTTGGGGGGGTTGTAGTGATATTTCCTCTTAAGCACTTAATTGCAAAGCTTCTCTTTTCCTTGGCTCTACCAATGCTTATTCTGTTCCTCTACTCCTCCCCGTTATCTTAATTTGATAATTCTGTGTGTGTTTCTGCAAGCATCCTGCAATGTTGCCCTGTCTCAACCCTCTTCCTTCAGCAGTCGGTCTCCAGAATTCTGCTGATGCTGATACAACTGCAGCTCATTCTTGCTCCTCCTGATGAGTCTGAACCATGTCCTGCAAAGCCCATAATGCTGTGAAAGCAACTCTGCACTGTTGTTTAGTCCTGATCTCCTAAGCAGCAAGGTGCTCTTAAGTCCTGATGCTGAGACATGGGATCTACCATCAGGTGAAGAAGTGAGAGTACTTGGGCAGCTGTGGAGTGGAAGGGATGTCTTCTTTCTCTTCTCTAGAAAAATCTTAGGATTTCTTAAGTAGAACAAGGAGTCCTGCTTGTCACTTTGTCTTTGCTTTTGTCAATGTCTCAACTCTTTAACAACCTAAGCTAAAATCAGCATTCGAGTAGCAGAGAAAATAAAAAAACCAAAACACCTTTGTTTCACAATCTTGTCATGTTTTTTAATGTATTCAGATCAAATTTTGCAATTTGTCTGCAAGAACTCTCACCAAGCTTTGTGTTATGAGTTTGGGTGCATGTGCTCCTCTCTCTTCCAAGCAGGAGAAGGGGCAATGTTGATGCCAGCAACATTACCCAAAGTCTTCTTCACAGAAGAAGCTGCTTGATCTGCTCCTCCCAGCCAGGACAGGTCAGCTCACATGTCTTAGCCAGCCTGCCTGATGGGCTTGCCTGTGATGCAGAGGGAGTGAAAGAGAGTATCTTGTGTGTTGTGTCAAAGCAGAGCAAACGATGCTCAATGTCAAGCTGGATACAGTCACAGTGCAACGAACAGGTGTGCAGAGGTGACTTCTGACACCTCTGCTGCCTGAGTTGCGTGGACTGTGAGTTAAAGGAGTCAGGACCAACAGAGGCAGGAACACAAGAGCAAAGCGAAAGAGACACCAGAAATCCACAGGAGCAAGATTATCTTGTGTGGCTCCAGAGGCTGTTCTACGTGGATGTCAGCAGTTGATGACTCAAGTTTTTCCTGCTGCCCTTTTGATCCACTCTTGTCAGCCATAACAATATCACTTAAAAATCCTCAAGGAAAAATATGGTTCCTGGAAAAAAATCATTATCTTTCTTGAAGAGACACACCAAAATTCCATGCAAGAGGCCTGACACAAGAAAGTCAGCTTACACTAGCACTATGCAGTCAGTGCTTCCCAACCTTGTGTGAACTTCCAGGCTGGCAAGGCCTATCTGTCTGGGACTGAAACAGAAGTAAGAAATCCCTGGATCTCTGACCTGCATTTCCTTGCTGGCCTTGCAAAGGCTCATAGCTTGAAATTTTAATATTGCCTCCCATCCCAGGACACCATCATGTGCAGACACCAGATCTGATCAACTTCTGTCACTTAAGTCCAGATTTCCACTAAGAAGGAGCGCCATTTAGGCCTGGGAGAGGACAACCCGGATGATGCTGTGATGTGTAACTTCTTCAACCCAAATTAGATGGGAAAGAGGCCAAGATCAGAGACCCAGATGTCTGTAGTGTAAGAGCAGGCTAAAGCCTCAGAACACTGAAGGATAACTACGAACTTCACACCCAGTGGCTTAGCACTTTAATTCCTCTCTACAAGAAGGAATCATCCTAATTCTTATGCTTCAGTGCTGAAGAGTAATGGTGAGGTGCTGCTGCCTTTGCCACCTTTGTCTTCTTCATTCCCACACACAAGCACATTTCTTGAACAAAACAGTCCTTCACAGCTCTGGCTTTGTTCAAACCACAAGTCCTGCAAACCACAGGCTCCCCAAAGCTTCCCCTTGCTGGAAGCATAGGAGGTGATGAACAGATTGCTGCCCTACTCTTTCTGGTTCAGCTGCTGGTGACTGGGTCCCAAGGCAGCTGGATCTCAGCCTTTCTGTCTGAGCAGTCTGTGTCTCAGACATGTGTACATTTGGGATATTTTGTGTATTGGAAGAGTTTAAAAGTGAAAGGTTTTTGTACTGAAGATGGGTAGCCTATATGAATATAACTTGAGAATGAGGAAGAGGATGGTGTGGAGAAAAACTAGAGTCCAGCTGCTACCTAGATGCAAATTAGGCAAAACCTACAAGTGTAGACTTGTTAGATCAAGCACATGTAAACTTTAAAATTCAAATTATGGAAAATGCTCAGCATAGTAAGACCATTTTCTTTCATTCATACCCTACATTGCCTTGTTTACTGGCCTTTTAGCATTTCATTTGAAAGACTAGACAGTGTGACCCATTATTAACATGATCTAGTTCTCTGACTGGAAGAAAATGAGCTGTGATGCTGAAGCTCTGGAAGAAACTGTCCCAAATGTCATATTGCCGTTCTAATCTAACAAGTAACACTAAACCAGTAACCTCCATGGATTTGTTGTCTTGAACTAATGGTGGGGTTTCCAGGTGCAACACTACGTACACGTCAGGGGATTGCTCCATCACAGAGCTGCCCTCAATAGGGAGAACTACCATGGCCTCATAACTGAGTATTTCAGATAGTGGTAACAGAGTGGCTGCAACTCCTCTCTGTTTCAGGATTCTAATTCCTGGAGAGCTGGGCTTAATTCAGTTGAAGATGTCAATTGTTGCTAATTCAGCTCTGCAGCAATAAGGTGACTGATTCACTGGGGAAGAGAATTAATTTTCTGCTAGACACATACTGGTATCTCATTTCATGAGCTAAGCTATTTGTGATCTTCCCTACCTTGCAGAAGCAGGAGTGCCAGTTATAACTACTGTTCTCGCATTCCCAATGAGGTTTGATCAATGTTAGGGATGCCAGGAACTCTAAAGAATTAGCTTTCATGCTTCTGTCCAAAACTGAGCTTTGGCAACTGACACCATCTGAACATGCTACTGCTCTTAAATTGTTCAGTTTTCCTCCTTTCCATCCCCTTATCCCTTCAACTTCTTGAAGTGCACTTGAGGAGGGGGGAAGTTAATCCACATAAAATTTCAATTTCTTCAAAGATGAAATTCAATTTCTTCAATTCTTTCAAAGATGGAATATTTTGTTCAAGGAAGGAGAATTGATGGAATGTGTATCACAAAAAGAAATCTAGAAATTAAAGATATAAAAATTCCTGTATGAAAAGTTGGATTAGTAAAAGCCTGGAAAAGAATATATAGCTTTATAGAAGAAGAGAAGATTATGTTCCTTTAGAACATTTGACAAAGGTTATTCTTCTTGCAAGAGGATACACTACCCAGGATACTACTTCAAAAACAAACATCGGAGGGACTTTGTCTTAAGTAAACCTAAGTAAGAACAAACATTGGAACTTCAAGAGTGTTGTCTGCACTTGGTACAACAAAAGCTCTATGTAATAAGCTTGTGCAATACATCTTCTGACTTTAAATAAGTAGCATACCTTAAGGATATCTGCTCATTAAAATGATTCTTGTCAAACATTATATTGCACAAACTGACCCATGGCTTTATGAGATTCCAAACTTGGAATGCCTTCAGCTGTCCAGAGTTGAACATCAAATGACAGTATCTATGAGACAGGATGGAAATTTCCTCGTGTCCTCTTGGAGGAAATTTGCTGCAGAAAACTGATTTCAATGCTTGTTATTTCTTTTGGAGTCACCAGGCCATTCTTCTGTATGTGATGTAAACCCTTGCCTTCAGTTTTGCAAATGATCTGTAGAATAACTCAGATATTAGGGAATGGATGCAGTGAAACTGCAGATTTAGTGTTGCCAACAAAGCTTCTACCATATGGACAGTTCCACAGGTGAGAAAATTAAGGATTACATTTAACCTTTTTGGATCATCTTCCCAAGCGAAGTTCAGCATCTCTGAATGTGTTAGGATTTTCTGTTTTATCAAAATCTTGCTAACAAGGACTTTGGTGAGGTAAATATACTACTTAACTAATAATAAAAGCTAGTTACTTTTCATAGATCAGCAAAATAAAAATAAATATGTAATAACAGTAAAATAGAAGAATAAAGGCTAAAAGTTACTATAGAGTCAGCCTTTGGTGTCTATTAGCATAGCTTTGGAAGCATCAAAGTAGTAGAACTGCTCATGAGAATTTAAACTATACCTATAAGTAGCAACAGAAAACCTTTTCATTCATCTTTGAAAGCTCATATTTCGGACAAAATATCCGTTCTTTTGAACTTGCTGATTGATTAGGGTTACTCCAACAGCAGAAAAAGCTTGGAAACTATTTTTTTTAATATTTAGTTTAAGGGAGATGAAAATGTGTCAAGTATCAGAGAATATATATTATATAGACATATATGTGTAGTTATATAGTAATATATGTTAGTGCATATTCTACATGTGTGTATATATTAGAGTATAATATTGCTCACAACTGAAGTAGAGTGACGATATCTATAAAATAATCAAGTGCTGTAAGCATGAGTTTATCTGTCACAAAGTAATGCAAAAACCTACTAATTACTATGTTCTGCACAAGCTACTTCAGGCATAAAACTGAAAAGAACATTGATCATGTCATTTGGTGCATCTATCCATCTTTTTGCTGGAATTTGAAGAGTTCTAGAGGCATATCTGATACAATCAGGAATGTTAGATTGCCATATCTTCCTAGCTTAACTTTAGCCAAGTGATCAGGGGTAGGTACTCGTGCTTTTTTTAAGTGTTTGGGTTGTTTGGTTGCATTGAGTTGGGTTTTTTGGCGGGGAAATGAAGCTAACAAGTAATTAAAAGATTGAGTGTGCCTGCTGGGGTCAGGAGAGTGGTAGGAAAGTGTCTTTGCACCTGTAAATGTACAACTACTACTTTTTATTTCTCCTTATAATTATTTTCCAAAAAATATGAATATCAGGCTATTTTTCTCTTCTTCCTTTGTAGATTCTCCTTTCCCTTCTTCCTAGATTTTTGCATGAGGCCAGTCTCCTGTCTTGCACTCAAATTGATCGATCCAGCTCCCGACAGAACCATCCAGTTTTATTCTCGATTTTTCTTGCTTTCATGTTTAAATATTTGTTATTCTTCCAGTTAGAAGTAAATTTCCCACTCATGGAGTTAACTCCGGTACATCATGATCTCTCACGACATGAATCTTTTCCTTTGGATGCTGCTTTGCCTCCCTTTTATTCCTCTTTATTGCCTCAACTTCTACTCCACCAACGTTTGTTGCACGCAATTCCTCTCTGTAGAGAGAGACCAGGGAGCAAAATCAATTAAATCATTAAATGCAAAACATCTTAGTGTTTGTGGCTGTTCCAGCTGCCTAAAATGCAAAACCTGAGTGTTTTTAGTAAGATGGACTATGGAATTGCAGCCAAGTAGATGCATGGGGACTGTGATAGAATTAGTGGTCTTAGTTGGCTACAGGTATTTACTGGTGTTGAATTAACTCAGGAAGTAATTGTTCTTGTCTGGTTGTTAAAAACATCAGAAAAAGGCATGAGATAAATTACATATGCTGGAAGGCACTTTATTTCTAACATTATCCTAAGCATGTTAAGGAAATTAAAATAACTACAAGGTATCTTTGAGAACTTGCAACAGCTTTGCTATTGGAATATCTCAGTGGAAATGATTTTTTACTTTAAATTTTGGTTTTCTTGTCTCTGCTTAAATGTTCTTCCTTAGTTTTCCACTCACATGAAAATTGTTTACCGTCTTGAAACACAAGGCTAGGAATGAGAGGTTCTGCTGTCTGTTATCGGAGCTGCAATTTGGAAGTTTTGAGTATCTGAACACCTTAAATCTAGTTTTTCTGATCCAGATGTTATAAACAAAAATTGAAAAATCTCAAAGCATCCTCTTCTCATCTCATGTGTGTCACAGACCTTGCCCTTCTTGCCTTGAGGTCCATGCAGCAGGTGCTTGCTGCTGACTTGAATGACCCAAGACTTTGGAATCCTCTTTCCACAAATAATACAAACTCACTATCTTTTTAGGATCTTTATTGATCTTGATGGACATGATGTCACAGAACTGTTCCCAAACATCTAACATACGTTCCCAGGCTGCCATGACCTCATGGAGCTACATCTGGCATGGTTTTGAGCCACATGATATGTCCTTCTGGAGAGGGGTGGATTCCTTTGCAGTTAATGTGAAGAAGGTCATGGACAAAATTTTATTTAAAAAATAATACTAATAGTTAAAAAGCATTGCTGATAAAAACTGGGCAAAAATTGTTGCCCCACTACTGCTTCCTAGAGCGTCCCTACACTGCCATCCTCCAAGGTATGAAGGGAAAAGAACTAAAACAGTGAAACATGAGCAATGAGCTTAAGGAGAACAGCCTCTATTTTAAAAGGCTCGAAAAGCTCTTCATTGACTTTTCAAACTAATTTGCAGACGTCAGGAAACACAAGGACTCAAAACTCCCTTTTGCACCTTCTTGAGCTCTGAATAACCTGTACAGTAACATTTCTGATGATTCAGTATTTGTCTGTTTAATGCTTTTGATCTATGTAGAGCACAGAAAAATAACCAAGAGGGCCTGCTTCCATCTTCAGCCTTTACTAAACCAAATATTTTCACAGTTCCAGTACAAGCTGGCAAAAGTTATTTTAGAAAAATTCTTAATTTTGGTTAAAATCTATTTGAGTTACAAGTTCAAGAGGTTTCTCTTCTGCATTATGAAAAAGAAAATAGATTTTAAAGGAATAAATCTTTGTAGGAAGCATTAATCTGTGGAACCACACTGGTTGAAATCCTAAACAAAGTAAATCCAGAGGAAACCATTATGTAGAAAATCTCTGGTAAAATGAATTTTTACCTCATGATTCTAATTACAATTAATCCAGAAGCTGATTGTCAAGTTCTCATTTAAAAAGCAACAAAGTTTTTCTTCATATTTCTTCAGTCTGTGCTACTGATTGAACCTGCCCTTTTCACATTGCTCCTTTCCCATTAATACTTTCCACTTTATGACAAACTAGGTATTCCACATTAGAGTGCAGCTAGAGTCAAGGCTTCAGAGAATCCTAATGGGCACAAGGAGAAGTCTGACAAACTCTATTAAAAAAAACAAAAAGAAAGGAAAAACAAACATATTGTGATAATGTGTCAAAATAACCCTTTGCAGTTTAGCATACTTTCTTCAAGTGATAGACTTCTCACTCAGTTATGAGATCATCACATGTGGTCCACATTCCATAATTTATATTTCATCAAGTTTTCAGATTTCAGATCTACTTGCTCATCCATGAAAATCAATATAACTTCTGTATCCATTTATTAAGCTGTGGTGGAAAGGACATGAATCATCAGTGGCTAACTTTACTTTGTTCGATATGATACAGCATTAACTTAATAGCCTCTGAAGATCACATTTAGCTCTATCCCAGTGCTGTGGCAACCACTTCTCCTTTAACAATGATTTGTATGCCTTAGCCCTTCCAATGCTGTTAATGTGTTTCAGTCATTCCGAGCTATAGAGCTCTGCAGGTGTGCAGCATTCATGTGTATCACTGCAGATGCAAGGTGTAAAACAAAAGTGGCAAAGGAATATAAATGTTGGTTTACTTCAGGACTTCATATTTTGATAAAGAATATCCTTCTCTAAATGTCACCTTGATGTCATAGAATCCCCATTGAATCATGGAATGGTTGGAAGGGACCTTAAATAACACCTTGTTCCAACCCCACTGGCATTGGGCAGGGACACCTTCCACTAGACCAGGTTGCTCAGAGTCCCATCCAGCCTGGCCTTGAACACTTCCAGGGATGGGGCAGCCACAGCTTCTCTGGGCAACCTGTGCTAGGGCCTCATCATCCTCACAGTAAAGAGTTGCTTCTCAATCTCTAATCTAAACCTACTCTCTGTCAGCTTGAATCTATTCCCCCTTGTCCTGTCCTTCAGGCCCTTGTAAATAGTCTCCTTCCATCTTTCCTGTGGGCTCCCTTCAGGTACTGGAAGGCCATAATTAGGTCACCCCAAAAGCCTTCTCCTTTCCACTCGGCTTTGCCCACATAGCACTAAGATCTGCCCAATCTCTGCAGCCAGGACAGTAAGGAATCATCCATAGGAATGCCATGGATGCTATGTCCAGAATTTTGTAGTGTTTAAGTACCTCAGATGCCCCTTGGATTCACTGATAAACTTGAGAAGCTCAGTGAGGCTGTCATAATAGAAAGGACTTGAGTCATTACTGACTGACTTTTAGGGCTTAGACAGATTAGAGTGAGAGAAAACCCTTCACAACTGACCTTGGCAGTAAATTAAGCCTTCCTAGAGACGTTTTGGGTGTGCTAGTAAGTTCTTGATGAAAGCTGCTTGCGTTTGTGCACTAACAAAATCTGAGGTTTTCCTCTTCTTTTGTGGAGGGACAAACCAGGTAAAAGTGCAGTATCAAAAATAAGCTGGACAAGATGGACATAAAGCCCAGTTTTGCAGTCTGTAAGTGCAACTATCAAATTACTTCTGTTGTGGATGCTGAGAAATGTTTACCAAACTGCACAGGCTGCTAAAGTGGTCTCCAGATAGATACACTTTCATGTGCCTTTTTTATTAACTTTGGATTATTGGATCAAAACTGTCTCAAGTCTTTTGCAAAGGACTGTGTTGAAGACCAGACTATGTTGGGACCAGACACTGAGCACACCTGACACATGGTGTTGTGAAGCCAGTTAATGCTGTTACCCATTTCACTGGACCCAGACCCTTTCTGTAGCTGTTTAACACTGACATAACGCTGATATTTGCAGCCAGGGCAGGTGAAATTGGATCTGATGAGGGAGAAGAACATCACACAGGACCACACATTGCACCAAGTGGCATTTCTGGACATCTCACCTGCAATCTGTGCTTCCCGTTTGGAATATGCAAGTACCCATGCCCATAACTGCTGGCAATTATACCATGTGGATGGCATCCTTGAAAATTATATCATAATGAGTACTCTGCTTTTTAAAACATACTTCCTGAATAGTATTATGTGAACAGTAATTAATTCTGGTAGGCTCAGAACAGGATTATGAAACTACTGGGTAGTCTATCTAATCAATTTATTGCATCAAAACACCAAATAAAGAAACAGAAATAGGGAAAAAAATATTCTGGCCACAGACTAGGTTTTCTTGTGCTGTGAATAAAAATATCAATTCCCTAAGGAGGAAGAGAATTATGCTGTAAGTCTGCTGTAGCATTCATGGTACCAGAGCTAATATAATAATCATTACTCACGTCATCTTCATGAAATAGAGGAAGAGAACAAAGGTGAACTAAATGGTCACAAAAAGTACTGGAGTTAAAGAAGGTGCTTTTCTGGAACACAGACTTCTCTGCATGCTGTGGATTTAATTTTGACAATTTAACTAGACTTGATCAGAAAGCAGAATTTTCCTTCTGGAGGAATAGTCTAATTTTTCTACCTGCAAGTCCTAAAATGAAATGTAAATGAGAAGACTCAAGACCAATAATTACAGTAAGAGCATTGCAAATGTAAAAATACAGAGGTTTGTTTTCATTTCAGATCTGATCTGTAATGCCTTACTTCTAGCTCATAATGAAAGCAAAGTATTTAACCTGAAACTGAATGCTACGGTGGAGTCACCTACTAAGAAAATCAAAACAAGTGAACATTTTCCTCCCAGATGACCATTTCTAAGCCCCTACTCTTGCCAGTGGCCAACTTCAGGTGACAGCAGTATGACAAAGACTAAACACAAAGCCAGCTGCAGGAAGGTGGGAAGGACAAATCCTGTATGAAACAAAAATTACACTGAGATTGATAAGTAGCATAAGTAGCCCTTTTCTGGAAGACTTTTAACCCTAGGTTTGTTTCTAAGGGAACACAGCCAGGTACTTGGGCATTGAAATGAGGAGCAGGAATGTGTCTGCTTCACAGAGATCTGCGCTGCAGCTCTTCAGAAGCTTCCCAGGCACAGGGCAGAGTGGCCGATTGCTGGTGCTGGGTCAGACTGTACTTCACGTACAGTGAAGTGTGCCCTGGAACTGCAGTACATGCTGAGGTCCTGAGGGTCTGTTAATACATCTTTGTTGTGCTCAGCAGAGAGATTTTGACCTTCTCTTCTCTTTATTGTTTTAAATTTGCTCAGAGATACTGCCCAAAGCTCCTATTTCATTTCAGCCCAACACAATTACAGATAATGGCCTGGGTTGGAAGGGACTTTAAAGATCATACAGTTCCAACCCCCCTGCTGTGGATAGAGACAGCTTTCACCAGACCAGGTTGCTCAGAGCCCCATCCAGCCTGGCCTTGAACTCTTCCAGGAATGGGGCAGCCACAACATCTCTGGGCAGCCTGTGCCAGCACCTTGCCATCGCCACAGAATTTTTTCCTAATACTTAATCTAAACCTAATCTCTTTAAGCTTGAAAACATTGCCCCTTGTCCTGTCCAATGATAAGAAAGGGTAGTTTTGTCACTGTGGCCAAGCTTTGAGATGGGCTTCATTTCTAGCTTTTCCAGCATCGTGGAATGTATCTAGCAGTACTTCAGATCCCAATCAACAAAGTGAAGTTGACAGTACTGCTCTTATATCAGTTATCAGTGTTTTCTTTTAAAAGAAACATCTGATTTGAGGCAGGCAGGACTTCCTTCTGGATCATCCTAGCAAAGGTGGTAACAATACAATCAGAGCTTCTGGGCAGCTGAGCAGCACAAATAATAATGCTGAGCACAAATCACTCCAGCAAAGAGCTGATGAGTATCTGCTTGCACAGAGGATCTTTTTGCTTCTATTTTATCAGTAGTGGTTTATCTGTATTGTCTTTGCTAGGGCATTGTGCTTCACTGCCACAGTCAAAGCAGAACATCAGAGCAGAACCCTCTGTTGATAAATTTCTTCTGCAAATTAGTCAGCCTCATTTCTCTTCAAAGAGAAAAACATCTCCTTTCTCCTGCCTTTCTGGGTTGGCTGGTAATTAGTCTTCTGAGCTGTGTCACTGGACATCATCAGGAACTTGGAAATCTTGACAACCTCTTCAGTTGGTAGATAACGCAGTAAAGACAGTTTTGTTTTTCTATTGTCTTCAATGTTAAAAAATCTCAATATTTAAAATTTTTAAGTTATATGCTAAACATTTTCATGTGTAGTCACTGCAGTATTTCAACTCTTACCATAACGCTAAGCAGTAAAAAGAATTTTATTTTGGTTTTTTTCTAAGAATTATATAGTGTACTTACAGACCTTGTGCAGCATGCCATTTGCACAAATAAGCTCAATCTGAAAAAACTGGAGGGTTCAGAAGAACTAGAAATGATAGCAGCGAAAAAATACATTCAATACTAAAAGAGGTGCAGTGGTAAACACTCTAGAAAAAAACCTGATGAATGTGCACAGACCACAGTCAAACTACACAAAATTGGTGTAATTCTGAAATTGTCAGAAAAGTGATTGGGGGAAAAGACTTCTGATTTAGCTTTATCTCAGTGTTCCCGTTGCACATCTAAAGGGAGCAAGTGTTGCCAGGTATGTGGTTTCTTCTTTCTTTCATGCTGCTGTACCAATCCAAAAAGAGAACGGTTTACATCTGGTTTTCAGTTCTTTTGCCATAACATATTTGCCTTTATATGTGTAATCTCCTCATCTCTTACACCTTCTGTAAAATTGCACAGATTGAAGCCCTTATTAAGGACAAGACTAGTACCAGTTTGAGCAGGGTGAAATTAGGCCACCAGAGACCTCATTTCAACTGGAAAATGCATGAGCTGGGAAGAAAAAGTAGCTTGGCTTTCAGATTTAAGCGTGCTCTGACAGAACTGCTAGTAATAAAATCCAAACAAAACACTGTTTTGCATGTGAACTGAGCAAATGTAATCCGAAAGTTACCGATTCACAGCATACCCAGAATCCTGAAATCAGTGTGGTGTGGCAGGGCCATATGGCCTGTCTGAGAGAAGCTATTTGCAATACCCAAGTCTTGCATACAATTCCTTATCTTAAAGAAAACTCTAAGAGTTTGTGCTGGTTTTGGCTGAGCTAGAGTTAATTTTCTCCACAGAGGCTGGTGTGGGGCTGTTTTTTGGGTTTGTGCTGAACACAGAGCAGATAATATAGAGATGTTTTTGTTATTGCTGAGAAGAGCTTGCACAGAACCAAAGCCTTTTCTGCTTTTCATACTGCCATGCAGTTTACTTCACAAATATACATGTATGCCTGTTCATCTGCCTATTTTTTAGTGTACTCGTAATGCCCACTACAGATG